>NC_092801.1:1695373-1880681 GCF_918797505.1 Bemisia tabaci | reverse complement strand
AGAAATTTATGATGGATTGAAATGAACTGCAACCAAAACAACTTTCACCTTCTTACCTAATTTATTCTAGATAAGGAATTCAAGGGAAATTAAATGAAGAGTCGGACTCAGTACGTTTGAAGTCTTTCGGCTATGTATATTGAGGAAAATTAACAGATTTAGTATTACAGATATTACAAGATAAATGAAGTTACAATTAATGAATTTTACAGATAAATTGGTTACGGAAATTTTAGTATGAAAGTTGGAATGGAAAAATTGGTAGAGGAAAGATATGGGAAATAATGAAGGATTTTTAGGATGATGAGATGTTTTACCTTAGCGCACCATAAACTGAAGATGTTGAAGTTTTGCGTGTAACGTACGCGGCCGGAATTGCGTGTAACGAACGCTGTCGAATTTGCGTGTAACGTACGCGTCCGAATGTAACTTACGTGTTACCACCGAATTAACACTTAACGCGTGTAAAACGAAGTGAGTGTAAAGTACTCGGACTATTTGTGTTGTACGTAACACCGTCGAGGTTTGAGTTGTAACGAAACTCCGTCGCAGTTACTAAATTGTAACCGGAGCCTTAACGAGACTCAATCGGAACCACTAAATTGTGGCATAGTGCTTGAGGGCACAACCCTGGGTTTGGAGCAGAGATGCTTTAAGTAAGAAGGATAAAATAAGAATGAGTCAAGAGCGCATCGAGATTTGCTGAGGACATCTCGGACGCTTGACAGCGCAGGACATGAATGTGTCATCGCATGAAGAATCTCGGCGCCTACAGTATTGATTTGGGGTGACTCATCAAGAAAGGCGAGGAAAAGAATTCAGTTAGCAACAGAGACTTCGGTTAGCAACAGAATTATTGACCTCACACCTCCGGGGCCAAAGAAAAAGTATGAAGTACTTTTCAAAATTGATGGCGAGGGCATAAAATGCACGAGCATCGTGTGTTATGTAGAGGAAGTCGACATAACAACTTAAGAGGTAGGCGCAAAGGGTGAATGGGGGAGGTGGGCGGGGGGAAGGGTGTGAGTGAGTGGAAGAGTAGGTGAGACTGGTTGACAAAACGTGGGGAGGGGTGTGGCGTGAGAAACGTGGATCCAATAATGAGCAAGGGTAGGGTGTAACAATGGCGCAGAACAGGGGTCGTGGAAGCAATTGGAGGAATAATGGGGGAAGGACTCAGCGAAATGGCGGAAGGACAAAATGTAGTAACCAATACAATGCGTAGAGACAAGATGCAGTAACCAATACAATGATGAAAATAGGTCGAAACAAGGAAGAAATACAAATGACAGTTAGTTGAAAAATCGGCAAGAGGGAAGTTAAATATAAATGCATTTTTGGCAAAACTGTGAAGAAAGTAGAGGTGAATAATGTATTAAGTAAAATGTAGAATAAAATGACAGTAATTTTAGAAGTAACTTCAAACGTTATAAGGGTATATGAGAATAATGGTGGGTATTAGTAGTGAATAAAATAGTGTAATTATGAGATATAAGGAGTTAAGATATAAGAGTAATGCGAATTAATTTATAAGTAACGACACAAGGAGTACACAAGAAAAGTAGTAGGAAATTAATAGACATTATATGTTAAAGTATAAATTTGAAGGAAAACATTATAAGTATGTAAGATATTGATAGAAATAAGGTAGAAGGGAGAATAAAATAGTTATATCTAAGAGTAAGGTATAAGTGCCTGAGCCAGTCGGTAGGGCTGCAATTTTACGATAGATCACAGGAGATGATGAACAAGGGATAAATAGAATATGGAGAGTAAATGCAAGGTGAAATAATGTGATAAATAAGGGGATACATAGAAAATAATTATGCATATTTGTAAAGATATGACAAATCTTGGATTTACAGTAAAATATATTGAAGGACACACGATAATTACATAAGGAAAAATGGGTAAGTGAGTAAAGGGTAGCAATACAATGTATAGGGAAGTACATAGAAGGGAAGTTAGAGTAAATGCATAGAGGTGTACTTAAGCATATGTAAGAAATTTAGATGGGTAAATGTAAATTTTTAGAGGAATTTATAGACGATACAGAGGAGTGTAGATGTAACAATGAAAATATGAGTAGTTATGTGTAAAAAGCAGAGGGAAGAGATGTAACAAGAGTAAGTATAGAGGTGTAGATAGGTATATATGAGTATCCTATAAGTTAAGGGAAGTTACAGCGAAAAGGGGGGAGAAGAAAAAGAAAAAAAAAATTAAGGATATAGACTACATAGCTTAGGGATTGCGGATAAATTCAATAGGGGGGGAGGGTGCAAATGAGAGTATGTACAAATGTAGATATGCATATATGAGATATTTGGTGAAAGAAGGAGATTATGACAACAAAAGAAGTATAAATATGCGAATATAGACTATATAGACTTAAAGATACGCCAATAAATAAGATAGGGGAGGGGGGGGGTACAATGAGAGTATCTATAGTTAAGCATATATGAGTTCTTGTTAAATGAAAGAGATGTTGACACCAAAAGAAGTATAAATATACGAATATAGACTATATATATACTTAAAGATATGCCAATAAATAATATAGGGGAGGGGGGTACAATGAGAGTATTATAGTTAAGCACATATGAGATATTGTTAAATGAAAGAAATGTTGACACCAAGAGAAGTAGAAATATAAGAATATAGACTATATAGACTTAAAGATATGCCATAATAATATAGGGGAGGGGGGGGTACAATGAGAGTATTATAGTTAAGCATATATGAGATATTGTTAAATGAAAGAAATGTTGACACCAAGAGAAGTATAAATATAAGAATATAGACTATATAAGCTTAAAAATACGTTGACAAATTATAGAGGAGGGGGGGGGTACAATGAGAGTATATACAAAATGCAACTAGGCATATATGAAATGTTTGTTAAATGAAGAGGGATTTGATACTAAAGGAGTATAAACATAAGAATATAGACTATATATGCTTAAAAGTACGCTAATAAATAATATAGGGGAGGGGGGTACAATGAGAGTATGTATAAAACGTAGATAAGGGGCATACAGTGGTAAAGAATAAGTAAAATAGACGGCAGTATGTAAGTATAGAGTACAGAAGAATATGAGACTAGAATGTGCAAGCAAGTTTTAGGACGAACAGATACATGAAGATTATATATAGGGAGTAAATAGACATATATAGAGTATAGAGGAGGGTAATAGTAAAAATTTGCAGTTAAATGAGAAAGCAAAATGGGAAGAGAAAATAAGCATAAAATAAGTAAATATAATAGTAGATAGGTGGGTAGAAGGGTCTTACAGTAGCTAATATGAGTGAACATGAATATATGAGTAAGTAGATAGGTGCATATAAGGGTCATGATACAGGTAAGTGGTCATACATGAATAAATACGTAAAATAGAGTATACAGAGTTAAAAGTTACAGCAAAAATTGAGGTAATTTAAGAGTAGGTGTAGATAGACATATATAGGTGACATAGAAGTAATTAAAATGTATGTACATTATAAGTAAGGGGAATATGCATATAAGGGTTAAAATATATAAGAAGTATGTACAATTGGTGATTATATGAGTGAATAACATCGAAGTGAGGTGAGAATTGAGTGAGTGACATAAAGGTGTTTATGTGGGGATTGGGATGGGGTCAGTGTGCTGAGTGTCAAAGATGGTGCTAAAATAAAAGGGAGTTGTAAGATCAAATAACCAGTCTAAATTGGGTTGGGTCCTAAGTTTAAGTTCTCGTTTTAAGAACATAAAGGACAGTGACGGAATTGCCGGATTAAGAGGGGAGTAAACTGATTCGTTTGAGGAGGGCGAGTGACTTAGGTTGTTACATAAATTAAGAGATAGGGAGGAATTGCATGAATATGGTTTGGGCGGAATATATCGATGTAAATCTAAGTATGTATGGGTGTAAACAGATATGTACTCTTTGGGATTTGTGGTCCAATCAGTGTAGTCGCTTAAATAAAGCCAATATAGCTTAAAAAGAAATGGTGCTTTTAAGTTATTTAAAACATAATATTCACTTTTATAGTATAAAAGTTGAGCTAGTAATTTATTTCTGTAAGCACGGAAATCAATAGTATAGTTACTTCTATGAAATAATTTAATGTATAATTTTCGTGCATGTAATTCATGTAAATTGAGAACAAAAGGATTTTTTACGAATATAAGAGATAATTTTATGAATCCAATGCTGCGGAATGGCTAAATCATGCGTTAGGAGGTGAAAGACATATGAAGATTCATAATTTTCGAGAGCTGATGAGAAATGTGCTTCTAAAACTCTGTGGTCATAACACCATCTGTCAGTGTGTAAGATAAGTTTCTTACAGGTAAGAAATTGACATTGATCGAAAATTTCAGGTTCGTCCCACATCTGAAAGATATAAGTGGAAATTAGACAACGAGAATGAGGGTGATTGACATGAAGGTGCAAGGGGATGCATTATTGGTAGGGGAATGCAAAAGTGCAATAAAAACGTCGTAAAATCTGTGAATAGAGCAGCGTGTCCGTATGAGAAGGGGTTGGTACAAGAAGTTGCCAGATGGACAATAAAGGCCTACGGATTACAAGGTTACGAGTTACAAATGGGACAAGAATTTGTGTTATGAGTAAAATTTATGATGTAGTAATTTTGAAAATTTTTCTTAATTAGTAAGGAATTTGGGAAATTCCATAATTGATAAGCGGGGTGTGTGATTAGTGAAGCTAATTTGGCTTGAAGTATTTGTTTGTAAAGAAAATATGAATGCTGGAATTCTAATACAAGTGTAGTACAAAAATTCTCGTTTAAAAGAATGTTTTTTACAAGAAAGATATTTAATAGAAAAGTTTCAAGAGATTCAGTAAATTCCATGTTATTTTCACAAAGGCACATAGAGATTTTAAAACTAGTATCTGCAATGAGAAGTAGTTGCAGTGAATATTTGTTTTCGTGTATAAGGTTGATGGTGTTAGCCGTGAGTAAGCATGACAATGTCGGGTGTTCTGACAAGATTCTGATGCTTCTATCAAAAAGTGTATTTTGAAAGGACAGATCAGTTGGTGGGAAGCGAATTTCTATTTTGACAGGCGGAGTGTTGTGATTTACGTCGAATAAGCTGAACATCAAGTCTAAATGATAATTGACAAAGCGTTTGGATTGCATAATTTTAGATGCACAGGAATCTGGAAGGATTTAGAAAGAGAGAAAAAAAAGGGGTTACAAGGGCAAAATGTGTAAGAAAAAGAAAATTTATACGAATAAAAAGAGATAAATATGTGATAGATGTGGCTACATTGCAGTTACAAGGGACAATGATCTAAGGGGAGTGAGGTGGGGTGTTGACAAATGTATGTATTTAAAGGATAATTGTAGGGTAAAAATGAACTTGGCAACCATGGAACAGAGAAAAATCGGACATGAAGTGAGTTGGGGGACTTAGGTTCTGGGCGTACGTGAAAAGTTATTTTGTTTTTTTTGTTTTTTTTTTGGTTTTTTTTGTTTTTTGTTTTTACACTCACTCACTCTTTTCGTTTCATTTTTTTTTTTTTTTTTTTTTTTTTTTTTTTTTTTTTTTTTATTATTACAAACACATAAGAAAAATACACAAGTGGAAAGGAAGAAAAAGATGCCCCCCAAGTAGGAAAATGAAGAAAAAGATACAATAAACTTAAAACTAAACAAGGAAGAATTTTACATAAATAGATATTTGATGCTTCCAAGAAGTTCCGTTTCCTGGCGTTGGTTTTCTAAAAACAGTTGAGCCTTAGTGAGTGAGGATTGGAGAATTTCCACTACCCAATTAAGTTCGGAAAGTTCGAAGCTTTCGACGTCGGGTACTTGGAGAGTCCGACCATACGCTTTTTGGGTTTTTAGGAAGAGCTGAGTATCCGGCTGCTTGTGGAGGAGGAGGTATCCCAGGAATTGTGTTTGGAGGTGTTGAGTGTAGAGAAACCGCTCTACTTCACGGTGTCTCCATTGAGTTGACGCTATGGTGGATTCGAGTTGCGATAATAACGATTCAGTTGAGTCAATGCGTGGATTTAGGACGGTGTACAGTGGGACTGGGATATTCCAGTCAAAATCTGCAATGACGTGGGTATTCATGATTAAGGCGGTTGGAGATCTGAAGGACGTTGTGTAGCTAAGTCCGAGAGTAGAATGAGAGTTCGTTTGGTGGGTGATGTTGATCCGGGTGATGTGAATGTAGGGGAAAGGAAGTTGAAGGAAATTTGGAGGCTGTGATTGGATAATTTTTGAAAGGGAATGAATATGGATTGGATAATTTTTGAAAGGGAATGAATATGGGCAATGTGGTAATTTTGGTGGTATGAGGGGGAGGAGAAGGGGAGGGAGTGGTGTAGGATGCGCTTAGGAAGATTGAGACAATAGATGCAGATTGGAGTTTATGACTGTGTGAGTGACGAAGGAATGGGCTGAGGGTAAATTGAGAGGAAGATAGGGAAAAATCAATAGTTGAGCTGGTCGGGGGAGGTAGAAGGTTAAAGGTATGTTATACAAAAGTTTGAAGGACGGAAATTAGCAGATGTTAACAGATTTAGGGTAAAAATTGAATATGAATTTTATGTTCAAGTGTATTTAAAATTTCTAAATTTTGTTGAAGTTGGTCCTTTTTTGAAAATTTGACTTTAGTCCAAGGCCAAAATAAGGGAATGTTTTTACGTGCTTGGCGAAAGAGGCTATAATTTAATGGGAGATTATTAGTAATGGCATGAAAGAATAATCTTTCAACTTCTGTAGCATAATCATGGAAATTTGCAGAACATTTTTCCTCTAAAAATGCGATGTGGTTATGGTGTGTGAAGATTTGTTTCCAATTTGACAGAGAAAAATCATTTGTTAAAAATGGTATGCAGCATTCGTCAGAAGTAAGGTTGAAATTTTGAATAGAAGAATCCATAGACGTTAACTGTTTAATCGAGATTATAGGGGGTGGGGGAGGGGGGGAAGTATCGCGGGCTGTAATGTGAGTTCAAGTGAAGGATGGGTACGATCGATCACGAAGTTTACTGATAGAAAGATAGTGGAGTTATGATTAAGTATAAAATTACCTTTTTTAACCAAAAAGTTGGTAACTAGAAGTTCTTCACTAAGAACGGAAACAATTATTGTAAAAATTGTGTTTCTTAAAATTTTGCAGTTAAGGGAGTTACTAAAAATAGTAAAATTTGTGTGAAAAAATTGTGATGGCAGACGAGAATATTTAAGCGTTAAAATGTCTCTTACAAAATTAAGCAGAAAGGAATTTTGTAGATGTTTGGGGATGGTAAAGAAAGAAAAATGTAGAATTGGAGAGTTTCGGAGGGTTAGTTGAAAAACTAAAAGTCCTGAGGCTGTAAGGGAAATCCAATTTTCAGTAGTATCAAGTGTCAATGCTTCGTTCCACTGAGTGACATTACAACATTTGGTGACAATTTCTGAGTAAAATAATTGATTTTCAAATGGTAGGGAGATGGAAACTATAAGAGAGGGTTGCAGGTATCCAATTTTTATTCTCTCGAGAATTAGATCTAAGTGGTAAAGGATAAATTCCATAGAAATCATTGCAAGGGATATAGGCTTTTAAGTATTGAGTGTTGGATCAGTTAAATTTGAGTTTGTCGAGTGATGTAAGAGAGAAATATTGTCGTAAGTATTTGTAATGATAAAATCAATGACTAGGCTAAATTCGGTGACATTGGTCATTAAATAGAGTTTGCCATCGTAAATTAGAAGGGATTCTACACTTTTTTGATACGGAAGGGTTGAGTTACACAATTCGTAAATTTTGCTTCGCATGTAAGAGCAATTTTTTGCGGAAGCAATTATCGAAAAATAGGTGCAAAATTGATTTGAAAGGGGAAGGGCGCGTTTGTAGTGAAGGATTGAGCTTAGAAAGTCTAAAACTTGTTTATCACTGCATTGATTAAAATAGCATATGGTAACTTCAGAAGAGGACATATTAAAATTGTAAGTGTAGGGTCATATCAGGTAGTTTTAAAATTACTTATGGATGCTGAAAGTAAGTTCTTCGGCTTCTGTTACCATTAGTTCAATAGAAAATATTGGTGGGCCTTGAGGTTTTGAAATTCTGATTGTGCTTAGCTTCGGTTGAAAGTTGAATTCAATACTATGATTTGAGTCCGATTTCAATTCTGGATATAAGGAAAGAATAATAATTGCAATTTCGTTTTGTGGTCCCCAGGCGTAGAAGAAAACTGGGGTGGGTGATTCAAGTGATTTTAATCTGCCAATCTCGTAGAGGACTGCGGAAAGGATAATATTTTTAGGAGTTATTGGTTTGGTTGGAAGTACATCCGCCGGGGCTGTAGGAACAGCTAGGTCCATTCTGAAATAAAGGGAAAGGGACGGGGAATTATTATACATTTGTGGGTTTGCAGACAAACTTTGGATAGAGTGTTGGCGATTCTGATATTAGGTTTTCTGTTTGTTTATGGACTGGAGAATCAAATGTGATGGAGTTGAATGGCTCTTGGGTTTGTAATTCATAAGGTGGGCAAGAAATTGTTGTGGAATTTTTGCGTGTTTTGAATTTTCTGTGGTGATCATGAACTAGATAATGTGACAAACTGTCACAACAGCATGCGAACATTTGCCAACTATAGCCAAAAATTTCATGGAGCATTTTGCCTACGAAAAATACATCAAATAGGGCTTTTACAAATTTTCCTACGCAGAATATTCCAAGAAAGCCTGAAGTAACAACTCCAAAATCTGTGAAAATTCCCCAGATTTTTCTAGTTGTCTTTTGAATGATTGTGTCAAGAGAGGCTTGAGTGAGGAAATTTTCATAATGAATTTGATGTGGTTGGGGGAGGCCCATGGCCTGTCTAATGATTGAGGACGTTGCTGCTTGACTTTCTAAAGGAAAGGAAATTCGTCTCTGGAATGTTTCTAAGTCTTCTCTGGTGAAAATTCCAGCATCAAACATATTTTTGGGAGATTCATAGGTCCAGTTAATGAATGGGGTGGCTTCTAAAAGTGTAGGTTCTTTAGTTTCTACAAAGTGCGGAGTAGCTGCTACCCAGACACCATTTATCTGGAATTTTACTGGAGTTTGGTGTGAACAATCTTGGATGGTGCCCATTTGTTTTAGTATTCTAGTTCTAGGAGTAAGAAACATTGAAACATTGTTATAAAAGACTGGGATTTCTGTGTAGCAGTGGTCTGTTGAGCGTAATAAAACAGGGACAGGGGTGCATTTAATGAGGTATGCAACTTCTCCTGAAGTGACGCTATAATAACCGGCGCCGCCGCCTCTTAAAAAGGCAAAGCCTTCTGGATTGCTTATTGCCATCATAATCTCATGTTCCAAAATTTGCCTGTCTTGTTTACAACTAAGGGCTATCAAACTATCATGCAATGCGTACAGCGAGGAAGCTAAATGCGACTCGAGAAATTGAAATTTGAAATTAACGTATGTAAGGAGATCTGCTGAAATTATCTGATTTGAATCTTTTACAAATGGGTAACCAAACTCGGATTTTTCTAAAATGAAAAATCTATTGTGTTCTGTGGTAAAGGCTTCATAAAGGCAAACACGAGTTTTCTTTAATGCTTTTAAACTGAATGCATGTTTATCTGAATTCACTAAATAAATTGTTGGGGAATCGTGATTTTGAGTTGTAAGAGTGACAGCTTTACCCTCATAAAGGACAGTGTAAAATGAAGAAGAGCAGTGGTCTTGTTGGAGACTGATGTCCCAAAAAGTTGGTCCGCGGATTGTATCAAAACAAGTTCCTTTTGAAAAGACACATTTTGTGCCAGTGGGTAGGTAAATTTCGTCCGTCTTAGAATTGAATTTAGCTAGAGATTTATATAAGGTAATTTCGATGTTTGCATTTACAACTACGTTTGAATAGGTTCCGAATTGATCTGAATAATATCCTCCAGTGCAATCACTTGTGCCTTCAATGGACCCTGCTAAAAGCACAGGTCTAGACGTGACACCGTTGACTATTAGAGAGTTCATTGTCCCATAATCACTATAAGTTTGGGTTTCTATAATGTATTTACATTTTTCAAGGGTCATATCAGCATAAAAGGAAGCAAAAGAATTTGGGACTGCCTGCATGTCATTAAAGGTACTACATTTTGAGACAAAACGTTCCACAAGAATTTTACATGAAATAGTGTTCAGTTCGATGTCTTCATTTTGTTGAACTATTTGTATTTCCACGGTTTTATTGATTGGTCCTCCGTAAGATTTTTTGCATTCTTTTACCTCGTTTAAAGAAATTTCAACCACACTACTTGGATTTTCTGTGCAGTCAAAGCCTGTTAAGGATGGATGAAGAAAGGACATTGCTAGCGTTGAGTCGAGTAAGCAAAGTGATCCCAAAAGTATAAGAATCATTTTAAAGTGAGATGTAACGTCTGTAACAGAAAAACAGACGTCACGATTTATTTTTGGGGAGAAGATAAGCGGGGAGTGTAGGGAAGGGGGAGGGGGTGTATAATGATGGCAATATGTAAATAGTTCAAAATTTAGTGGTCAAAAGGAGGGGGGGGGTAAGTGGTTATTATTGGCTGAGTATGAAAGGTGAACATAAGTATGCATGGTTTGCTGTTAAAGGTCCGGGGGAAGGTATAGCAAAATAATTTGTGAAAAATGGATTAAATATATGTTTTGGGGTGAGATTTGGAAACAGTGGAGTGACGGGGACGGACGCTTGACAGCAGTGGTGACAGTTGTCGGTTAGTATTGATGGGGAGTTGACAGGAGGGAGGTTCAAATACCGAATAATTTTATGACTGCAATAAAAGTGTTTTGCTCGCGCGTGGTAGCTGAGATAGGGAGATGAACTAGAGAGGGGGGGGGGGTTGCTAAGGTCAGGACGAGATTGGAGTATTGATTAGTCTGTGCTTGACGAGGAAGAATAGGAGGAGAGAAATGGTATGTAAAAGTTAGGTTTCTACATCGTCGATTTCATCGACATCTGGAGGAATGGCGTCTAAATATTTCTCCGGGTCGTAGAAGTCTGAATTTACTATTTCAGTTGGTTGGGTTTGCGGTAAAATGGATTTTCTGTACAGTGTAGGGTCAAAAAATCTCCTGAGGTGTTCAGCGTGCGCTGTTTCAGATTTAGAATTAGGGTCTAATGGATTCTCAGAAATTACGTAAATATTCTCGGTCAAAATTTGGGTAATTGTATATGGTCCAAAGTTTTTGTAAAACAGTTTAGAAGTATGTCCTAGCTTTTTGACCGGTTTAGCGATTAGAACTTTTTCTCCGATCATAAATTTAAGGGGTTTTCTGTTTTCATTCATTTTTAGCTTCATATATTTTTGAGCTTTTTCAATAGTTTTTAGTACATCTTTTCGGACAGTGTCTAAAACTTGGAGACGGTCAAAGTTGATATCATAAATATAAGGATCGCGAAGTTCTGGGGCTGGTATAAGTATGGGATGTTGGCCAAAGGCTAGAAAATAGGGTGAGACTCTAGTAGTCTTATGTGGTGTCATATTATAAGCCGAAACTGCTGGAATGACAAATTTGGCCCAAGTTTTGGGGTTATTCTGGACATAGGCTCTTAAGGTATTTTGCAAGGTATGAAACTGTCTTTCACATAAACCTTGGACTGTAGGGTTATAGAAGGGACTAAGTCGATGGTTTACTCCTAACAATTTTAGAAATTCTTTCATTGAACCTTCAACAAATTGGGGGCCATTATCTGATTTTAGGGTATGAGGGATACCAAAAATAGCAAATGTCTCAAATAAATATCTACCTATTGTTAATGAAGTTGCATTCTGTAAACATTTTGCAACCCAGAAGCGTGAATAAGCGCATTTTAATGAAATTACCCATTTATAGCCATGACCAGGGAGGTATTCGTCACCAGATGAGGGGTTGTAAGGGCCTGCCAGGTCCATAATCACAGTTTTCCAAAATACTGGGTCAACATGTGTTGGCTCACGCAAGCCTTGTTTAGCTCCAGTTGGAAGTTTGGCTTTTTGACAAAAGACGCAAGATTTACAATAATTTTTGCAGTCGCTTACTTTGGTTGGCCAGTCATAATCATGTAATTTACTTAGTGTTCGATCAAAGCCGCTATGACTGCCAGTGAAAGGGAGATCGTGTGCAGAAGACAAGAAAAAGTATCGGAGGGAGTTGGGGATCATTAATAAGGGTTTATTAGTAGAAGAAATCCGGTAAAGTAGTCCGTTTTTTAATTCATAATTTTTAATTCTGCGTTTTAATTTATAGGAAATATGATTTGGAGATTTAAGAGCTTTGATAATGTCTCTATAATTTGGGTCATTGAATTGAAATTTTGGAAAATTTGAAGGTAAAATACTCGAATTATTAGGATCCAAAGTTGAATTATCTGTAAATAATGTGTCTAAATTTAAGTCTTCGAGGTCGTGTGTAAGGGAAAATGTAGGTGGTGTAGCTGGTTTAATGGGGGTATTATGAGTGGTTGAAGCTTCTGTTGCGAGTCGTTTTAAATCATGGCATCTAGGAGACCTACGTAGTTCTGTATGGTGTATTGTATTTGTAGGAGGAGAATAGGAAGGATCCATATCTGTCATTGTTCCTACATCTTTAGTTAATGGCTCTTCAGGTTCATCATCTTCATACAGTCGGGAAAGTGTGTCTGGTCCGCTGTTGAGTCTACCCTTTCTATAGACAATTTCATAGGAAAAATCAGAAAGTTTTAGGAGCATTTTATCTAGGAAAGTGCTTCCAGTGCGTTTAGTTTTTGTCAAAAATATTAATGGTCTATGGTCACTGACAATTGTAATGTGCTTTAAATAGATGTAATTTCTATACCTAGAAGTATAGTAAACTATACTGTATAATTCCTTTTCACTTACACTGAGGCGTCTCTGTTGAATGGATGTTAATTTCTTTGATCCGTAAGCAACAGGATGAATTTTTCCGTCTGGTTTTTTAACGCTTAAAATTCCAGATATACCTGAATAGCTTGCGTCCGTGAACAAGAATATGTCCAGGTGTGGGTCAAAATGAGCCAGACATGGCTCCGTACATAATTTTTCTTTACAAAGTTTGAATGCTTTTTCTGCTTGCTCATTCCATTGAAACTTTTTGGTGGTTTTCTTTATTAAATCATACATAGGTGCCAAAATTAAACTTAATTTAGGTATATGTTTTGCATAATAATTACAAAGTCCTGCGAATTTTCGAATTTGTTTTTGTGTTTTTGGGGTAGGGAACTCTTTTATAATTTGTACTCGAGAAGGGTCTGGTTGGATGCCTTCTCTAGTAATCAGAAATCCAAAAACTGTTGCGTGATCGTAGAAGAAAGTGCATTTTTTGGGATTAATTTTTAGGTTATATGTCCGTAATATTTCAAAGGCTTTTCGTAATTTTTGTAGGTGGTGTTCAAAGGCGTTTGTAGAGTCTTGGGGGGTTGCATAAGCTCCAGGGGTACTGAGCTGTAAGTCATCAAAATAAACATTAATTTCTGGCATTTGCCTGAAGGCATTGGACATAAGTCTCATGGCAATTGCAGGTCCGCTATTAATACCATTAGGTAAGACTAAAAATTTATAAGTTCCTTGGCTAGTGCTAAAAGCAAGTAGTTTTCCTAGTTCTTCTTGAATGGGAATTTGATGGTAAAAAGATATTAGATCAATATTAGTATGGTGTTGAGAATTACGAAAATTTAGCAGCAATTCTTCAATTTTTGGTATTTCGAAGCGTAATAAGCCTAAATTTTCATTGACTTTTCTGAAATTTATTGCTACCCGGAATTGAGTTGGGTCAATTTCACCTTTAATGCCCGCTGCTTTGTCTAATTCACATAGTTTCTTACGTACTAGTATTAAGGGACTCGAATATTGACTATCAAGTGTTTCCTCAATTGCTCCTTGCTTTAAAAGTTCAGTCACATGGCTGTTAATAATTTGTCGTTCACCCTCAGAAACTCGATATGGAGCTTGATAGCAAGGACTGTGATTTAAAATGGGAACAGTTTGTGGTGGAAATTTTGCTTTTCCGGCTTGAAATTGGGATTTGTCCCAAATAAAAGTATCGGAAAATTCTGTAATAAGATCCAAAACTTTAGATCGTTCATCTGCTGAAAGTTGAGTTCCTATCAGACAACAGTCTGGAGTGAGTACAGAAGGGGTTAAATGCTTAAAAAGCAGTTCTTTGGGCTGATTTGAGTCGTTTGTTAAGAGGTTAAGTTTCATATGTCCTATTTTTGTGTAAGGATAAATGTGTTTAGTATTGTCGCTGGGGTTTACAACTGATATGGAATGGATTTCAGACAGACTTGTAGAGAGTAGGTGTAAATTTAATTTATGAAGCGAGGCAGAAGGTTGGATAATGACAGGGAATTGTGGCTGAAAATTTGACCATAGAACTGGTACAGTTTCTTGACTATGTGGTGGAATGTTAGTAAAATGTTGGGCATAAGCTGAATTAGTAAGTCGTAAGTTAGGTTGTGGAGTAATGTGAAAAATAAAATTTGCATCCTCTTCTAGAGAGTTATTAAAAATTGCATTAATGGCAATTATGCCCTGACAATTTGAATCATTGTCTTGAATTTGTTTGGCTAGAGGGCGAATGGACCCGAAAATTTTTGTTACGAAATTTTCTTTGGAGATTGGATTGATGAAAATTGCATAATTTTGTTTAAAATTCATACTTTCTACATGACAGTATAGGAAATCTGTTCCTAAAATTACTGGGACTGTTAGAGTCTCTGATACAAGAAAATTGTGGACAAATTTCACGTCATTAATGGAAAATTGCATGGTTACAATACCAATGATTTGAAGGGCACTCGTATTGGCTGTTGCCAAACAAATGTCTGTTTTTGGAGTGATATTTCTTTGTCCTATTTCAGATAGGTGAATTATACTGCAATCTGCCCCATTGTCCAAAAGACAAAATTTGTCTAACCCATCAATTTTTACTTTAATTTGAACGCCTGTTGACTGGGAGGCTAGATTAATTTTTGCAGGATCAATTTCTAATTCTTGAAATTTTACTTTACGACTTTTTAAGTTTGGTTGTACGGTGGCTGGTGTGTTTGGTCTTTTAAATTTTTCAGAATAGGGGTCAATATCTTGACCTACCCAAAGATTTGACCCGTGTCTTTGAGCAGGATCTAGTTTGGGGAGTGATTTGAGAAATTGGCTTGATTACATTGAATAGGCGAATGAGAACGAGAGTTAGGTCTATTTGAAGTATTATTGTAGGTATTTGACCTGTTGGGTTGGGGGGGAGTTCTATCTCTAGAGGTATTTCTAAAATTTGGGTTTCTTGAAGGTGATCGGCTGGGATATGGTTGTTGAGCATTTCTATTAGTGTCGTAATTGCGGGGAGATTGATTTTGATAACCAGAATTATAAGGGGAAGAAGGTCTGTTGTTGTAAGGATTACTATAATTATTGTTAGAATAATTTTGTGGGTGGTACCTTTGCTGTCGGTTAGGCGAAATGAAATTGGTTCTATTATTATTATTAGAATAATTATGGTTTTGGTCTCTTTCTCGGGATCTGTTGGACCTATTATAATAATTATCATTTCTGTTATAATTATTGTTATATCTGTCTTGGGCTTGTGAGTTGTCAATGTAGTATTGATTAGAGGAAGTTCGATTGTTGTTTCTATCGACACGGTCTCTAGATCTAGGTCTGTGAGAGGAATATGGATCATTTCTGTAAGGCGATGGTGATCGTTGACGGTTAGTATAATTGTGGTCATTCCTGTAGTAGTCAGGATTTGGGGAGGGTGAATGGGTGCGTCTGTATTGATTATTCTGGTCTCTGTCAACGAAGCCTTGTTGCCGAATAGGGTGGTGTGATACGTAGTTTACCGAATCTTTATTTTGAATAACTGAGTTGCTTAATTCCTTGATGTCTGTTTGTAGGGTTTTTAACAAGTTTACTAAGGTATCTGATTTTTCGGTTGGTTTAGTATCTTTGTCAGATTGTGAGTCGTCTGTATTTAGTATGGTTTTGTCAGTTAAGCTTTGATTTAGTAAGTAATCTCTGACTTCTAATACTTTTACACCTTCACGTAATTGTGCAAGAGTTTTGACTTCTTTAAGGAGTAAATCTTTAGCTATGTCTCTCCGTAAGCCTTTAAGACAGTGGGTAACTATTTTCTCTTCTGGCATTTTTGGGTCACATTTTTTAGCTAATCGTTCTACTGAAATTAGGTAATCTTCAACAGTTTGATTGATACCTTGTTTCATGTTAGTTAATTCAATTTCAAGTTTTGTAGCACGTTGTACAGGTGCAAAAACACGTAAAAGTTCCTCTTTAGCGGTCTCAAAAGTTAAAGCTGATCCTATGGATTCATCCAGGGCTTTAATATATTTTTGAGCAGTTCCAGTCAGGTAGTTTTCTAAAAGGTCAACTTTTTCAGTTTCAGTCCAATTATTAACTCTAGCGGCTTTATCATAAGAATTTAGAAAGTCGTGGATATCCTCTTTTGGTTTTCCGCCAAATTTTTCTGGCTCAAATAAGGGACGTTTTGAAGTGGATTTAAGTTGCCATTTTTGGTTAGGGTCAGGAATGGCATTAAGCATGTTAAATGGGGAGTTAAAGGGTGGGTGAAGTTTAGGTTTAAACGTGTGGAAGGTACGTTTCACACTTCTAGGACTTTGTGATCTCGAATGTAACTCTGAGTGGGGAGGTGTTGGGGAGTCATGTCGTTGTCTTGTAAAAAGGTTAAGGGAATCGTTAAGTTCTTTAGTAAATGAGTCGTCGTCATAAGAAGGATCTAGGATGGCGATGTTTTTTTGGCTATATTCTTCGTTTAATATTTCAACGAGTTTTTGCTTGGCTACTGTGCTATTTTTGAAATTATAGGGGATATTTCTGATTCCAAATTCATGAATTAGGCGAGCTTTATTAAATTTACCTATATTTGCATATCTGCCATGCTCGTCAAATTCTAATTCGGTCGGTTCCTTTTTGTATTTATCACAAGTAATTTGGACTTCTTTATCTAAGTCGATAGAGGAAAATACAAATTCTTCTTGCGGAAGTGTTAAATTTAACTTAGTTTTTATGTAAGAAATGATTTCTTCTGTTCCAAGGGAAGTCAAAAGTTCTAAAATATAGGAGATTTTCACTAGTCTATTGACTTTGATGATGTCAGGATATTTTTGACGTAAAAGTTCAAAAAAGTTGTCCACCAAAATTTCTATTGGACCAGTAGAAAATGTTAGGGTAATTAAAATTGTATCCGACATTTTGAAGGGAGTCACCAAGTGAGGATAGTCACAAAGAGGATAGAGAAGCTTACTAAAAGCACTTACGTCACACTTGAAAGTACTGAAGGATCACACAACACAAAATTCAAAAGTAATTGAAGAGCATGCAGGGGTGATTATAGTAAGAGGATTATTGAGTACTTTGTTTTTTAAGGCGATCTCTCTGTTTCTTGGAGGGTCGACGTTGTTTCAGATTAACGTAACGTACAGAATGTTGGATGAAAGTTGTAATATGATTTTGTGAGGGTTGGAATTCTATCTGGATGTGTACTGGTAAGTTATTTGTATCGGCCACTTTTTGACAATAATCAAAAATTTCAGTTGCTGAAGAAAATGAAGGGGGAGATAAATTATTCGGCCATTTTATATGGGGGATTTCCGCCATTTTAGATTTGTCATTAGGGTTAAAATCGAATCATATGATAGATAGAGAATAAAGATAAAATAGAGGAGAGTTTGAAAAAGTAAAATTTAAGCAGAAGGACTCAATGTAATTAAGGTTATGGCGAATCGTTTGTGGGATTTTTAGAATTACTGCCAGTTGGGGAGTCAGCCGGTACTATTTCAGTGGTAGAACTTTGTCTAATACGATTTTCAGTTTTTGTCGCAGACAAAGCTTTTAAATGGTTGTATTGTTTACTGACAATTGAGTGGTGCTTTTCTACTAAAGTATTGAGTTTAATCAAATTTTCCTCAGCTTGTTTATACGAGCCATGTAGTTCTCTTAATGTAGATGTAACAGTAACGAGGGATTCGCGAAGAATTTTATTAGTTTTACTGATAGTTTCTGCAATAGAAGCGTTTGGGGTAGTCATAAGTAGGTATTAAATTTAGGCTCTGATAAAGAGGGTAATGAAATTTAATTGTAGTAGAATTAGGAAGAGTAAGGGGGTACTTTAAATTAAATTTAATTAGAAGTGGATGGAGTACTTGTAGAAAGTTTTGGATCAGAATTTTGTTGTACTTTATTTACTGTCTTTTTTGCAGCTAATCTTAGTCTTTTATTTCGGCGACTGCCGATTTTGGTCGAAAGAGCTGATTTTAGATTGGATTCTGTGTTTTGATTTTTCTTTTGTGATTGATGCGCTTCTACTATACTACACAGTCTGTTAAAAGTACTATCAATTTGTTTATCTATTTCTTCTACTTCCACTATAGTTGTAATTATGTCGTCAAGAGTTTCATGACAAATAAGGTCGATATCACTGTCGCTTATTTCGGTAAGGTTTGTTGTTGTAGTCATTAAATAGCCAAATGTTAGGCGGAAAGGGAATGAAGTGATAAAGAAATTTTGTCAATTAAAACGAAGAAAGAGAGAGTGGAAAAGAAGAGAAGAAGAGAAAAAAAAAAATTATTTGTCTTGTCGCCCGCAGATTTAATGTGCCAGAATTCAGATCTCTTGGTCAAATGGCTCCAATTAAGGGTCACTGTCAATCAAAATGAGAATACTTTATTCGTCTTGGTAATAGTTGTAAATGTCTGAACTTAGGTAGTTTGGCTAATGAACGCCAGTTAAGGGATACTGTCAGCCAACGTAGTATACCTTTGTTCGTTTTGGTAGTAGTTAAAATGTCTGAACTCAGGTAGTTTGGCTAATGAACGCCAGTTAAGGGATACTGTCAGCCAACGTAGTATACCTTTGTTCGTTTTGGTAGTAGTTAAAATGTCTGAACTCAGGTAGTTTGGCTAATGAACGCCAGTTAAGGGATACTGTCAGCCAACGTAGTATACCTTTGTTCGTTTTGGTAGTAGTTAAAATGTCTGAACTCAGGTAGTTTGGCTAATGAACGCCAGTTAAGGGATACTGTCAGCCAACGTAGTATACCTTTGTTCGTTTTGGTAGTAGTTAAAATGTCTGAACTCAGGTAGTTTGGCTAATGAACGCCAGTTAAGGGATACTGTCAGCCAACGTAGTATACCTTTGTTCGTTTTGGTAGTAGTTAAAATGTCTGAACTCAGGTAGTTTGGTCAAGTGAACGCCAGCTAAGGGATACTTTCAACCAAAATGATATACCTTGGTTCGTCAGTGATAGTTGTAAATGTCTGAACTCAGGTAATTTGGTCAAGTGAACGCCAGCTAAGGGATACTTTCAACCAACATGATATACCTTGTTCGTCTTGGAGTAGTTGAAATGTCTGAACTCAGGTAGTTTGGCAATGAACGCCAGCTAAGGGATACTTTCAACCAACGTATATACCTTGGTTCGTCAGTGATAGTTGTAAAGTCTGAACTCAGGTAATTTGGTCAAATGAACGCCAACTAAGGGATCTTTCAGCCAAAATAGTATACCTTTGTTCGTCTGAGTGAAAGTTGTAAAGTCTGAACTCAGGTAATTTGGTCAAATGAACGCCAACTAAGGGATCTTTCAGCCAAAATAGTATACCTTTGTTCGTCTGAGTGAAAGTTGTAAAGTTTGAACTCAGGTAATTTGGTCAAATGAACGCCAACTAAGGGATCTTTCAGCCAAAATAGTATACCTTTGTTCGTCTGAGTGAAAGTTGTAAAGTCTGAACTCAGGTAATTTGGTCAAATGAACGCCAACTAAGGGATCTTTCAGCCAAAATAGTATACCTTTGTTCGTCTGAGTGAAAGTTGTAAAGTCTGAGTTGAGAAAAAGAAGTGTGCAAAATAGCTGGCTCGGGGCTAGTTTCGTCTATTTCAGGATTAAATTAATAATCAAGAAAATCGTGGACAGTACTTGTCGTGTTCTGCTTGGAGAAGAACCAACTTTCCCATAAACCCAGGTGAGGTGGCTATTTTACAAAATTCCGAGAAATGAAAAAAAAAGTAAATTAAAATTGGTCAGTATACTGTTGGTAATTTAGTAGTAGATTAATGAAAGTTACAAGGTGTAAAATTAAAGAAGTGAGGAGTAAGAAAGGAGGAAAGAGAGAAAAAAAATTGTGTAAGATAGCTGGCTCGGGGCTAGTTTCGTCTATTTCAGGATTAAATTAATAATCAAGAAAATCATGGACAGTACTTGTCGCGTTCTGTTTGGAACAGAACCAACTTTCCCATAAACCCAGGTGAGGTGGCTATTTTACAAAATTTTGAGAAGAGAAAAAAAAATTAAATTAAAATATAGAGATGAAAAGAAGTAAAGAAAAGTATGTAGAACAGCCGGCTTTGAATAATTTTCGGCTATTTTACAAATAATTTGAAGGGATAAAAATAAAAGTTAAAAATAAAATAGAAAGAAAAAGTAGTTGATAAAAAGGGAATGAATTATTAAATTTTTAGGTTTTCAGTTATGGAGCTTTTAGTCAAGGGGACAAAAAAAAGGTTTTGTGGAGGGGATTTTTTTTGAGTTACGAGAGGTAGTTGGTGGAGATTTTTGAAGAAAGTAAAAAAAAAAATTTTGGATTAATGGGGGGGGTTTAAGGTTTTTTTTAGTTGCGAGAGGTACTTAAGGAAAACTGCGCCTCCACCAATGTGAGAAGATGTTTGGGTTGCCTTTAATTAATTTGATGAGTTTAATAGAAATTTATGATGGATTGAAATGAACTGCAACCAAAACAACTTTCACCTTCTTACCTAATTTATTCTAGATAAGGAATTCAAGGGAAATTAAATGAAGAGTCGGACTCAGTACGTTTGAAGTCTTTCGGCTATGTATATTGAGGAAAATTAACAGATTTAGTATTACAGATATTACAAGATAAATGAAGTTACAATTAATGAATTTTACAGATAAATTGGTTACGGAAATTTTAGTATGAAAGTTGGAATGGAAAAATTGGTAGAGGAAAGATATGGGAAATAATGAAGGATTTTTAGGATGATGAGATGTTTTACCTTAGCGCACCATAAACTGAAGATGTTGAAGTTTTGCGTGTAACGTACGCGGCCGGAATTGCGTGTAACGAACGCTGTCGAATTTGCGTGTAACGTACGCGTCCGAATGTAACTTACGTGTTACCACCGAATTAACACTTAACGCGTGTAAAACGAAGTGAGTGTAAAGTACTCGGACTATTTGTGTTGTACGTAACACCGTCGAGGTTTGAGTTGTAACGAAACTCCGTCGCAGTTACTAAATTGTAACCGGAGCCTTAACGAGACTCAATCGGAACCACTAAATTGTGGCATAGTGCTTGAGGGCACAACCCTGGGTTTGGAGCAGAGATGCTTTAAGTAAGAAGGATAAAATAAGAATGAGTCAAGAGCGCATCGAGATTTGCTGAGAACATCTCGGACGCTTGACAGCGCAAGACATGAATGTGTCATCGCATGAAGAATCTCGGCGCCTACAGTATTGATTTGGGGTGACTCATCAAGAAAGGCGAGGAAAAGAATTCAGTTAGCAACAGAGACTTCGGTTAGCAACAGAATTATTGACCTCACAGTTTCGTCTATTATTGGGGCGGATATATTTTGGGGAATTGATTTTTGTTGATGAGGGGCTTGAAAGAAGAAAAAAACCTAGGACGTAGCTATAAAACCCATATTTTCAAACATAAATTTTAAACCAAGATAAATGCGCATGGAATAGCTACAAAATAGCTGTAAAATATGCTATCTGTACGATACCATGTAAAATAACAAAATAAATAGCTATAAAATAGCCTATCTGGTCGATACCTATTCTACAATCCTATTTTGGCTACTAGGGCACAGCGAGTCCTACAGCACGACGCTTTGAGTCGAATTCCGAGAGCTCTTCTTCAAAGAAGCGTAACTGGGGTAACTGCGTCTGACTGAAATTCGCGAGTAAGGAGTGGAATTCGTTCGTTGAACAGTTCGGTAAAACGGGCCGTGGAACGGGGCGAGTCGAAAGCAGCTATGTTATGCGACGGAAAACGAGAACGAAAGATTCACTAGAGACGAGTTCAAATCGCGGAAACCGAAAGGAGAACAGATTGCAAGTAACACTGGCACCGGTCAACGATTGACGGCAAGGACGACGTGGTTGACAAGCGACACGAAGGGTACTAGGTTGACGCACATTTATCCGTTTTAATCTCGTCGCCAATGTTATGTACGATGTTATGTGCCAATGTTATGTTATGTACCTGGCACCATCGAGCAAGTGGCCGCGACTCGGGTAAGCGGCCGGTTCATGAAGGGCACGGGGAAAAGAAGAGGTGAGAACAGATCGGTGGCAGTCATGTTCAGCACTCAAATTCACGTATGGTTGCACAGGTTGGACTGGACGCGCACCGAGATTGCGGCGACGACGACGGTTGCGAAGTAGATTTTGCGTATTTTTGAAGGGATAACGAATATTTTTGAAGAGGAAAAGCTGAGTCTCCGATCAAGAAAAAATTCCCTTAGAACAGCTTTTCCTTGTACTTCCATCTTATTCCAAAAAGCAGAATTTTTAAGGACTCTGGAATCATGCGCTCGACCAGGAAAACCAGCATAAACATACGTGAATAATTTACTATGAGTGCAAACTGCCAGAAGTATGACAGATTGTCTGTACTTCCGATTGGTATAGTCGGCCCGATCCTTGTTGGACACCTTTACTACACCATATGACTTCCGTCAATGGCTCCAATGACACCTGCAAACAAATAAAGTTTTTTTATAGATAATATAAAAATGCTCATTACCTGACTTTTGAGCTTAGTCTTCATTGCCATACTTTTCTTTCTGTCACTCAGCAAATACGAAAAGCGAAAACTTGGATTTCTATTTTCACGTAGAAGCTTATTGACTTTCTGGGCTTCCTCCATTCGCTTACATCCTCTCTTGAAGTTCAACAAATCAACCTGGCAAACCAAAGTTGTCCTCAAATCTTCCCGTTTTTCATTATTCTTTAGGGTCTTGGAGTTTCATGCATTTTCTCTTTCAGGTACTGAAGGTAAAGATTGATCAAGTAGAATTTTCTGTTCGGATGTTAATAACATGCGTCCACCGTGCACAAGTAGATCTTCGAGATTTTTTTTTGGGTGAAAAAGTCAGAATTTTC
This sequence comes from Bemisia tabaci, assembly GCF_918797505.1. Classification (NCBI taxonomy): domain Eukaryota; kingdom Metazoa; phylum Arthropoda; class Insecta; order Hemiptera; family Aleyrodidae; genus Bemisia; species Bemisia tabaci. Next base: position 1,857,559 of record NC_092801.1, on the reverse strand, counting down.
AGAATGATTTCCAATTTTTGATTCTTTCCTCCGAAAAAAAAATTCCAGGATATGAGGCTGTTTCATTGATCATACTCTAAACATTGCTCTAAATCACTTACGGAGGCGGAGATGAAACGGCGGAGGCGGTATCTTCTTCTTTAACTCCCGCAACTTCCGCTTGGTCCAACATTCCATCGGTGCGCTTCTGGTCCATTTTTGGGTTTACTAAAACGTAACAAACTACACACAGCACTACAGGACGCGGTAATGAGTCTGAATGAAGTCTGTGCGGGGGTGCTTTCCCACGATCCGCAAGCTAGACACGGCCACCTTATCAGCTTCGACTTCTTGATCAGTCTACTAAACCAACCTGGAAAACCACAGCGCTGCTCAAATTCCTTCCAAGAAAGCCATCGTTGTCTCAACAATAGAGCAAGCTTTTGATTCCGCCACATTAAACATTTCGGCAATCTCAAAGAGGGTCTTCTTTGTGGCCAAGTAACGGAGGGTTAGCAAGAGCCTCTTCTCTGCGGTAATTGCCTTCCGTCCATGTAGATTCTGTGGCTCAAAATTTCCTTTTGAGCAGAGCACCTTCAGAAGCTTGGCAAAAGTGCTTCGCTTCATTCGATATGTCCTGAAAAAAAATGTTTCGCTGTGCCGAGGTAGGTATTCCTCCGTGTACTGCTCCACTTTGGGGTGTAACTCATATGTGCGGAGTAGATACAGCTCATCTAAATTCGACATCAATTCAAGGAGTTCACTTTCCGCTTCCATTCGCATTCTATTGAGATGTTGCATACTCCTTAATTTCTGCGCAACAACTGTTGCAGCCGTTGTCACTACCTCCATCTCCATACTTAAGAACACAAGTTGAAATCAACACAATACACAAACACCAGAATGTGATTGGTGTGTGAGCGGTGCTGGTAATCATAACCTCCATTCGCAAGCAAAGGCTTCTTTCTTTTACTTTTTATCAATATTAGAGCCATCGTAGAAAAACGCAGAGTATAATAATGATTTTTTCAAATTTAATTTTTGACCCTTTTAAATTTTGGAGAAAGAAATCAAAAATGGGTCAACAAAATGAGCACACTTAAATTTTGAATAAAACAAATACGAAAAAGAAAAAGTAAATCCGAAATTTTCAACTGAAATTTATTCTATTCTTTCATGCAATGAGTCAATGTGCCCGTTCCCGTGGTTACAATATTCACTTCGGTAACATATGTTTCTTTCATAATGTAATTAATTTACGCCAATTCTTTCATAATGTAATTAATTTACGCCAACCATGCATTTATTTTCATTCATGAATTTATTTTTTACACATTCCACACATTGAACAATGCACCTTCTTGGGCCTAACACATTTGCCCACGTTGTCTTGGACAAAAAAAGAAAACGGACCAATTTTTAGGTAGGACCAAATCATATTGGACAAATTTTCAAGGACTAAAAACCGTGGACGAACAAAATGGGACGAAAACTTTATTGGACAAAAAAAATTGGAGCAAACGTCTACTAACCCGGCGGCCGGCTCAATCAAGACATAAGTCGGCTTTTTTAACCCTGCTCAGGCTATCGATTATCCGCCACCCCCAGTCGGCTCAGATCATGAAACACAAGCCCGAATTTCTTAATCAATCATCGAGTGAAAGAAATACGGTCGGTCTGGATACAAACAAATTCGCAGTTGCTTTTTGTTTAGGTCAGTTTCGGTTCCAGTGACTATCTTGCCTAAAGAGCATGGATCCATCACTGTAACCCTGAGAAGGGTGGTGTAGGTTTGAAACGAGCACGCAAAAATTCATCGAACTCTTCGAAAGTTGTAATATTAGACGTAACGGCTAATTTTGCCTGCTTCTTTAGCTTCACTTTCAAAAGAAAATTTAAGAATGTAGCTTTTCCGGAAGTAGTCAGCATATCATTATATAATTTCGCACAATCCAGAAAATCCACCAGCTGACTAGATTTTCCATCGAAATCAGGCACGACAGAGGAAACAGTTTTGATATTAAAGTCCGTTCCCGGCATCCTGACGATCGCTGATGATGTCGACGCTAAAATTCCTTCCAGGAAAAGTTTTGCCCGGTTGTAGGCTGCAACAAGTTCCTCACTTTGTTCCTCAGAGGAAACACTCAGCCACAATTGCTCCAATGTGGTCTTCTTCTGCGGAGCCTCACGGGAACGGCGATCTTTGGGAGTTTTATACAGATTATCACAGAAATTGAGAAAACTGTCCGCCATAACCGGGATTACTTAACTTACATATAGGGGAAGTGAGACACTACCTCAGCCCATTGCGCCCACGCATCAGACAAAATAAAAAGTAACCAGACCGTTCCGCCGAAACACAAAAATAAAATGGCAAAGTCCACGAAAGCCATGTTAAACACAACTTAAAAATCTTCGCGGTGTCAAAGTAAAATAACACACATCAAATTATCCGGAAAAACGAAAGAAACAAAAGTCAGCAAAAAGAGAGAGAAAAAAAAAACTATTAAATACCCAGAAATTTACAGTGTCCCGAAGAAATTTGGGTTTTAGTATTACACAGTCGAAAAGAACCGCGAACCGCAGATACTGCTTGATTTAATAGAACATCTTGAAGGAGTCGGAAATTGACGGGACGGCCCTGAGGAACCTCCCGAGTATTCATCAGCACAAAACCGCGTAAGCCCATCACACGGTTGAGGACGTAGCCCGCAAGTCGACAAGTGCTTGCCGTAAACGTTGTTGCTCGCGTTTAAGATTTTTCCCCCACAAATACACGCGGCGCGACACAAACAGCAGAAAACTCAGGATGAGCACAAGTAATAAAGTTCCGATCGCCCACCATTGCGCGCTGTCGTGGTCAAAATTAACATTCGCCTGTCCGGACACTACTATCGTCTCTGCCGATTTCTCACTCTCTTTAGACTGGGAACCACCCATTTTCAAGCAGCCAAACGCACCATAATAGGACATAAATTCATCAAGAAAGCAGAAAAACCGAACAGAAGGAGAAGATAAGAAAATCACTCAAGTCACGGTCGCCATGTAGGTTTGAGGTGTGGGCCAAGACGAGAAACGTAGTTGAGTCACAATGTCTTTATTGAAGAAGACTGAAGACTGACCGCACGCTGTCTTGGTGACAGCGCACGGTGCGTCTTAAACAATTTTAATGCGGTCAACATACCACCCGCGATTTTTTTGCGGAAATGTCAACTAGAAGGCCTACTGATTGAGGAACAACAAACCGCGAAATCTGTGATGGGGCCGTTTTTGAGAAAATGCGATTTTTCGCTTTTTTGGCGGGAATTTCGGGTCAAGGCGCTGAAAAAGTCAAGTTAGGCTGTTTTTGTAGTTCGTAAATGCATATCCTATACATTTTGAGTCAATCAAGTGCCAGTAGATAGCTATTCGTGCATATTGCCCAAAATTCATATCCTTAAATCCACGACTTTTGGGTTTTTGGGGGGTTAGTCAAGGAGAAATCCGAAAAAAAGAGGGTTAACCCGGAACAAATTGCTTAACAAACTTTTCCTACGTAAACTTCTTCAGTAGGTCCTATTGAACAACATACCAAAAGTTTACCACGGTTCGCTCCCGGAACACCCCCCCCCCAAATTGCCTAAATTTCAAAATGGCGGCCATAATAAGGCCTCTGGGAGTTCGATTTTTTTAAAAATACGCATACAGTGTCATGTGAGGTGTCAATTCCTATGTAATTTTGGTCGTAGATTTCAAATATGAAGTAAAAAAAGTCCCTTGATCAAAAGGGGGTACCCCAAATCCAAGATGGCAGCCAATTTTGAAAGTCAAGAGGGTGGATTTTTAAAAAGTTCGCGTGATAAGGCAAGTGAGGTATCATTTCTTATGTAATTTTGGTCGTAGATTTCATTTATGAAGTCATAAAAGCCCTCAAGTCAAAGGGATTGCTCCAAATGCAAAGATGGCGGCCAGCTTTGAAAGGCAGGAGGGTGAATTTTTGAAATGTTTACGTGACATCCCTAGTAAAATAGAATCAACCTGACGTTTCATAAACTACCCTGAGTCAGACTAATTCAGGCTGATATCAATCTGACTCAGGGTAGTTTATGAAACATACCCTGACGTCAGGTTGATTCTATTTTACTAGGGATGTCACGTAAACATTTCAAAAATTCACCCTCCTGCCTTTCAAAGCTGGCCGCCATCTTTGCATTTGGAGCAATCCCTTTGACTTGAGGGCTTTTATGACTTCATAAATGAAATCTACGACCAAAATTACATAAGAAATGATACCTCACTTGCCTTATCACGCGAACTTTTTAAAAATCCACCCTCTTGACTTTCAAAATTGGCTGCCATCTTGGATTTGGGGTACCCCCTTTTGATCAAGGGACTTTTTTTACTTCATATTTGAAATCTACGACCAAAATTACATAGGAATTGACACCTCACATGACACTGTATGCGTATTTTTAAAAAAATCGAACTCCCAGAGGCCTTATTATGGCCGCCATTTTGAAATTTAGGCAATTTGGGGGGGGGGTGTTCCGGGAGCGAACCGTGGTAAACTTTTGGTATGTTGTTCAATAGGACCTACTGAAGAAGTTTACGTAGGAAAAGTTTGTTAAGCAATTTGTTCCGGGTTAACCCTCTTTTTTTCGGATTTCTCCTTGACTAACCCCCAAAAACCCAAAAGTCGTGGATTTAAGGATATGAATTTTGGGCAATATGCACGAATAGCTATCTACTGGCACTTGATTGACTCAAAATGTATAGGATATGCATTTACGAACTACAAAAACAGCCTAACTTGACTTTTTCAGCGCCTTGACCCGAAATTCCCGCCAAAAAAGCGAAAAATCGCATTTTCTCAAAAACGGCCCCATCACAGATTTCGCGGTTTGTTGTTCCTCAATCAGTAGGCCTTCTAGTTGACATTTCCGCAAAAAAATCGCGGGTGGTATGTTGACCGCATTAAAATTGTTTAAAACGCACCGTGAACCGTATCATTATTTTCCCTGATCAATATTAAATTTTCAAGTGAGGAAGAGAATTTAACTTGTGCACCGGATTAATTTTACTTTAACTTTACTCTTTTCAAAAGAAAACGAATAAAATTGATCTTTTATTCCTTAAAATTCATCCGGTTCTAACTGTTTTATCACTCTCCATCACTTCGAAAATCTTTCAAATCTCCATATACACCATAAAAAAAATAAGTTTAAATGAATTGGTTACTAATATATTTACCAACCATTCATCAATATTTTCCTTTTTTCTTATTTCAAAATTTAAGCAGCTGAACTGCTTCCATCATTTATTTTTTTTGTTTACCGTGGTTACTCTGGAATCAAACTTCTAGAGATAATGAACCCACAAAAGATTAAATTGAACAATTATTTTAAAAATTACCTATTTAGAAGTTTTATGAATCATTCTATTGTGTCACGGACAATGGGAGTAAGCGCATTCTAGGATGAACCTCGGAACACATAAAATCATGTGCCAACCATGGTTCATACAAAATACACTTACTGTTCTCTTTCATAACACGGTAGCATTATCTACCCTATGCTGGCTGATAGGCATGCAGCGAGCAGGGTGTAATTAACGAAAAATCGCTCAGGGTAATTAACACAGGATAATCGATTGATCGCCAACCAATTCATCGATCCTTCGATTATTAAAGTCTCATCGATTAATGGTCATGGTTATAGATTGACATCGATCGATCGATCAATTTTGTAAGACTATCGATTAATTACCCATCTCCGTATCGGTACCTATAACACCGCTGCAAGATGTCATTAGTATTTTGCAGTCCACTACACAATGTTGAATATGTACTTTAAATGCTTGATTCTGAACCGCCAATTTAACTACTGACGGGGCAATATACTTTCCAAACAGACCTTTTAAAATACACCAAGTCCGCAAGGCATTCACGCGCTACCCTTCGAACTTAGGTTCGAAATTTCATACCAGTTTTTGAATTTATTTATTTATATATTTATTCTTAATTCTTTGCAGCATCAGGCAGGGAGTCAGGTTACTCGATACCACCAAACTCAGGTTAGGTACCCGACAACGTTGTAAATCGTTCCACTTAGGTGAGTGCGAGGATCGATAGTTAGGTGCATTTCGATGGGTCAAAGTCCGTTATTTGGTTCCTCGACCACCACCGCACCTAAGTTAGGGCACTCGACACCACAACATTTGGGTTTGGTTCTTCTCGGAGATCGATGCTTGGGTCCAAATCGATAGCTCGAAGATTTGTAATGGATAAAGCAAAGATCGATTTTATCGAAATGAAAAATCTTGTAAAAACTGCTCTAAGTCCCATTGTCATACTTCTTTCTTAGTCCGTAAATATTCTATTGCAGTACTTACCGCTTCTGTTTTTATCAAGTCCAACTGCGTTTTCATGACCGCCTTCTCTTTTTCAAGTGCGAGGATTTCCATTGTCATATTTCTCTCCACGGCAGCCTTCTCTTCTTGAAGTGCGAGGATTTTCTCATTATTTTTAACAAGCAATTCCTCAATCCTTTTTTGGCAACCATTAACTGTCTTCATGGCATCATGGAGTAACTTATGCACGCCTATTTTCGAGGTGTCACTCTGTGAAGAAATGAAAAAATTAAATGATTAACAACGATAAAACACAAAGATATCAAAACGACAACTAGATCGCTAAAGGATTAGGGACATATGCCAAAGGAACAAAGGAGTGTGAAAGAGAATTTGAGGCATCCATACTAAATTCACTTTTTCTGGAATTAGTATGAAAATGCATTTCCAGTCTGCTCGTTAGTAGTTTCAAAATGGGAATTTGACCCCAGTAGTATGAAAATGATGACTTTAGCGCAGTAAATTATCCAACAGCGTTGCACGATGGTACAGAAAAATACGAATTGAATTATAGTGTTGTACGGCGAGTATTATTCAATATGGCAAAGCTGTAAAAAAGAGAGGATTATATGTTGCCCCTGCAATATGCCACGTTATGCAATGGTGTAATTTAGCCCCTTCAATCTACGGTTTATGCAATGGTGTATTCTTCAAGATTGCGGTTATGCAACAGCGTTGCCGGACGGTGCACTTAAATAAATGAATTAATTAAGGGTGAAATTTTGCAACATCGAATTTTACAGTGTTGCCAGATGGTTCAAGAAATTAGTTAATTTTTCGATACAATGTTGTCAGATTGTGCAAAAAATTCGGATTTTCGGACTTGTAAAAATTTTTGGCTTTGAAAGACCGTCTCCTCCAGTATGGGTCTGGTATCGGAGACTGGAGAGTAGGGTCTGATTCGGGAAATTAAAACATTTTTCGGAAAATTACCCTCCTCCGATCCGCCGCGGACGGATGCAATTCTTTTACACTATCGAAGATCGGAAAACTGTACGGACCGAATTTTGATACGACTTTTCGTTTTCGAGATTTCGGACTTGTAAAATTTTGGCGGCATCCACGATAAACCACATCTTACAGGATGGGCCTGGTATCGGAATCTGGAGAGTAGGGTCTAATATGGGAAATTAAAAATTGTCTAAGTCCCGCGCTGGAAAATATTTTCGGAAAATTTCCCTCCTCCAATCCGCCCCGGTCCGATGCGATTCTTTTACACTATGGAAGATCGGAAAACTGTACAGACTGAATTTTGATACGACTTTTCGTTTTCGAGAAAATCCCACTCTTACCTAAGTCGCATGCATATCTTACGTGTATATACGAGTTTTTATGCTTGTTCGAATAAATGGGATTCTTGACTTTTGCTATTGACAGGTTGTATGTCTGATGGTAAAAACACATCTATGACACATACCTATCTTATGTGTATACGCGGTATTGTTCCTTACATTGTTTTCAGATTGTGCAAAATATTCGGATTTTAGGACTTGTAAAATTTTTCGGGATCAATACCTAGACCATAACCTCCAGGATGAGACTGGTATCGGAGACTGGAGAGGAGGGTCTGATTAGGGAAATTAAAAAAAATTTCGGAAAATTCCCTTCCTCCAATCCGCTACGGACCGATGCGATTCTTTTACACTATGGAAGATCGGAAAACTGTACAGACCGAATTTTAATACGACCATTCGTTTTCGAGAAAATTCGACTTTTACCTAGGTCGCATGCGTATTGTGATGACCCTGATTTGGGGTCGAAGGGGGACGTAGCTGGAGCTTCGCGATATCAGCCGACGGGACGTCTCTAAAGAGAGATATCTCGAGCTGACGTCACGGAGCTCCAGGGGGGGCTGTTGCGTCGGACAGTGGTCGCCCGTGGTCTCTCTATGGAGAGAGATCTCGTGCAGACCACCTACACAACACAACAGTGGGTGCTCTTCGGGGGGCAGTCGTTGACCTCCCAAAAGACGAAAGACGTAGTCAATAAAGAGAGAAAGGGTCTGTCTTTGACTGAATTTCGGTATATTGTTTGAGTTGGCTATTCTATCAGATGAGAGGGCTCGACAAGACACAGAAAGGAATAGCAAAAAGGGGGGAAAAAGACTCAAAAAATATGGACGGTGTTGAGAACGAACCGGAGTCGTTCGGCTGACGTGTCGGCTCGTCAATGACGCGCATGTGCAGGCCGGAGCCCTGAGCACATGCACAAGACGACCGTGTTGCGAAGACTGGCTTTGGCTTTCCTCGAGCGTCGGAGCAAGTCGCCCAGCTCCCTACGCTCGGGTCGGCCGGCGGTGCGCATGCGCATTTCCCAGCGGACATCAGCATTTTTCCTGAAGTCGGTGCTCCTCCTGACGTTGCCAATTTCCCCCCGTAATGATGAATTGTCTGGGAAAATTGGGCGCCTCCTCACATTCCCCCCTCCCGGGCAAAATATAATCTTGCAAAGATTATATTTTCACCGAAAGAAAAGAATGAGAGAATTTGGGTGCGCTACTAAAGAGAAAAATGTCTGGTTCCAGTGCAAAATCCGCGTGCCGATGTCAGGCAACCGCGCTCTGCTTCTATGAATGGAAAAAATCGTATGTGTAGACTCGTCCGAATCGCTCCTGATATTTTACCGTGAGAAAAAGAAAAACAAAGAGTAGAAGATGCATGTTAGATGTCACAATTCAATGACTGTATGGCTGTAGAGAAATTCGGAAGAATTAAGGAGCAAAACCTAAGTAAGATATTTTGAAAGAGGAAAGAAAGAGAGAGAGAGAAAGGAAAAACAAGAGAAAAGAAAGGAAAAAGGAGATGTAATAGAGATCTTGTCGAGCAATTTTCTTAAACTAAAATGAAAGTACACATTTTTACTTTTTAACTTACATGCTATGTTTTAACATTAATTGTACATGGTATTTTTGCGAAAGGAATGAAAATTAACTTGAAGCTTTGTAGGTTTTAAAACTTAACTTAGAACATTGTAAAAACTGTAACTGTATTTTGTAGAACTTGTGACTCACGGAACTTTCAAAACATCAATTAATAAAAATTTGAATTTTTAATTCAAAGAACAAACTATTTCAATACGACACATTATCCCAATGATTTTGATTTTAATGCGCTAAACTTAGAACTTAATAGTTAAATATTAATATTTTGCTATTTTTACATTACTGGAACGAAAAATAATTGGTTACTCATAATCGCGCGAAGGCACAAATAAACTTTTAATTATAGGAATTACTCAACCTATCGCAGATGCAGTAAAATTAATTACTAAGGGAATAAACATAAATGAAAATTCAAACTTTAATATCGTATGGTACGTTCTATGAGGGCGATTTTCGAACGAAAATTTAGGGGGAGGTTTTTTATCGGTTATTACTGAATTTATTAATTTACATTATTTTACCAAATAAACTGTTAATCATAGGAATCACTGAACCTATCGCATGTGCAGTAAATTTAATTACTAAAAGGATAAACATAAGTGATAATTCAAACTTTAATATCGGGGAAGGTTTTTCAATACAAACAATCTAGTTTGACGGTATGATTTTCAATTTTCCTGCAGATAACATACATTTTCGAGGTCTTTGCCGTGGCCAAAAAATTTAAATGTTTAGGTGGATAAGAGTAGGTGAGGAGGGGGGGGGGGGTTGACAGAAAGAAGTTGAGAGATATAAAAAAAAAAATTCAGCACATTATTTGTTGATACCTGACCTTTTGGGAGTGTCACGGGTACTCTCCGTTTTGTTTATGTTGTTCCAGCCTCTTCACGGTGCGTTTTAAACAATTTTAATGCGGTCAACATACCACCCGCGATTTTTTTGCGGAAATGTCAACTAGAAGGCCTACTGATTGAGGAACAACAAACCGCGAAATCTGTGATGGGGCCGTTTTTGAGAAAATGCGATTTTTCGCTTTTTTGGCGGGAATTTCGGGTCAAGGCGCTGAAAAAGTCAAGTTAGGCTGTTTTTGTAGTTCGTAAATGCATATCCTATACATTTTGAGTCAATCAAGTGCCAGTAGATAGCTATTCGTGCACATTGCCCAAAATTCATATCCTTAAATCCACGACTTTTGGGTTTTTGGGGGGTTAGTCAAGGAGAAATCCGAAAAAAAGAGGGTTAATTCGGAACAAATTGCTTAACAAACTTTTCCTACGTAAACTTCTTCAGTGGGTCCTATTGAACAACATACCAAAAGTTTACCACGGTTCGCTCCCGGAGCACCCCCCCCCCCCAAATTGCCTAAATTTCAAAATGGCGGCCATAATAAGGCCTCTGGGAGTTCGATTTTTTTAAAAATACGCATACAGTGTCATGTGAGGTGTCAATTCCTATGTAATTTTGGTCGTAGATTTCAAATATGAAGTAAAAAAAGTCCCTCGATCAAAAGGGGGTACCCCAAATCCAAGATGGCAGCCAATTTTGAAAGTCAAGAGGGTGGATTTTTAAAAAGTTCACGTGATAAGGCAAGTGAGGTATCATTTCTTATGTAATTTTGGTCGTAGATTTCATTTATGAAGTCATAAAAGCCCTCAAGTCAAAGGAATTGCTCCTTTGACTGAAGGAAAACTTTTGGTATGTTGTTCAATAGGACCCACTGAAGAAGTTTACGTAGGAAAAGTTTGTTAAGCAATTTGTTCCGAATTAACCCTCTTTTTTTCGGATTTCTCCTTGACTAACCCCCCAAAAACCCAAAAGTCGTGGATTTAAGGATATGAATTTTGGGCAATGTGCACGAATAGCTATCTACTGGCACTTGATTGACTCAAAATGTATAGGATATGCATTTACGAACTACAAAAACAGCCTAACTTGACTTTTTCAGCGCCTTGACCCGAAATTCCCGCCAAAAAAGCGAAAAATCGCATTTTCTCAAAAACGGCCCCATCACAGATTTCGCGGTTTGTTGTTCCTCAATCAGTAGGCCTTCTAGTTGACATTTCCGCAAAAAAATCGCGGGTGGTATGTTGACCGCATTAAAATTGTTTAAAACGCACCGTGAGCGCGGTTGTATACATAAGTAGGTTACATAAACATGCTGAGTGCAGTACAGTGGATCGGTGGAAATCAAAGCGCATCTGTCTTGGCTCCTCAGAGCCGGATTTAGGTTTTTGCCGCCCGGTGCCCAAAAAATTTTGCCGCCCCCCCCCCCCCTCCCGGACTGGGTAATATCGTATAGAAACACGCGATGCGCACGAAATGTAAGTTTCGAAAACACGGCAAAAGCGGAATCCGATTGTCCGATTGTCAGAAGAATGCGCATCTATGCAGGAAAGTGTTGTAAACAAATATTTTAGGTGGAGGTAATGCTTTTTCAAGGTTTGAGGCTAGTTTGAGGATTTGAGACACGAAAATGAAACATAGTAAAAAATTAAATTAAATGTTGATGCTAAAGTGCGAAACCTCGTATTTCCGTCGCGATGTTTCAGATTTTCCGCTTCTATTTTATTTTTTCAAAGAGAAAGAAGCAAATTTCATAACCTGAGATTCGTAATCAATCAAATATCTAGAATATTCTGCTTAAGAAATTATGGGCATTAGAAATTACGTTGACCACTTTTTCATAGAATGAATAAAGTATAACAGGAAATCTGAAGCGTCGCAAACGGAGATTCGAGGTTTCGCACATCGGTCTTCAATGTACCTACTCAAGTTTTCGAAAAACTTACGGATTAATATAGTTGAGAAGAAGAGAGAGAAAATTTGAAGGGCAGAGATTTTCACCGAGGCATTGAAAGCTCTAGAAATTTTTCTTCCTCGCCTTAGCACGCGCGAACTTCTCTATTATGTCCTCGAAATCCAATTGCATGGTGATGTCGGATTCCATTGACATGATTGCGACATTTACGAGTCTCTCCTGCTGCTGAGATGTCCGTAGATAATTGTGGACTCGCCCCATAGCGGAGAAAGATCGTTCCGCCGAGCAATTAGTCACTGGTACAGTGAGGTATATATGTAATGCAATTGAAACATTTGGGTATACGTCCTGCAAATTTTTTTCGATCAAAAATTGATAAAGTTTTGACAAGGACAGGTCTGTAAGGCCGAGAGCTTCAGAATTTGAAGTAGTTGAGGCAGCTAACTGATTTAAGTAACTCTTCAAATGAAGGCACTCTTCGAAAAGAGAGCTTTCAAGGTCTTCTTTATAAGCCTGTATTAACTGGGCTGTTGCTTCTGAAATCTGTGCACTCTCAAGGGAAGGAAGTTCGGTGAGAAAACTAAATTTAAGAGCAAACTCCCTATAGGCTGCAGCCCTTTCCCTTACGTCATCAATCAAAGTCTGCAAAATGATATTGAAGCTCTGATTAGCTAGTTCTCCGTTGATTTCTTCGTCCGCCTGGACTTCCTGCTCTTCCTCATCTTCAGAGTCGTCAAAAAATCTCTTTCTTCTCCTGTGCCGTTTTGGCCGTTCATCGGCCTCCCCGCTTTCATCTCCGGTGTCATCATTTTTGAAAGAACGAAGCTCGCGGTGTTTTTCTTTGGCCGTTTCGAAATAAGTCGGAAATGATGTCTTTAATTCTTCCAAAAAACCGACTAGGGAGTCGTACAGAGAGAGAGCTCTTGATACATGCATCTGTTTACTTTGAATATCATGTAAAATTTTTCCAAATCGAAGGAAAATCGCCTTCCAAACGATGGACATAAAAATGATATCGAAACTTCTCAGCTGCCGCAAAAAAGCTCTTGCTTTGATGCGATCGACCTCTTTTAAAGATTCATCATCGGCCAAACATTGAAGAGTTTTGGCCAGAGATTTAGCACTCGAATTCAGAGCTTCACAAGCTTTTTCGCGAGCATTAAATCTTGTGCTGCTCAAAGTTTTCAGTGTGCGACTGTCTTTCTCCTCTTCGCAAAAAGATAAAAAAATAGCCCACCGGTGAGTGGAGCTAGAGATAAAATTGTATACACTTTGCAAAAAATCAAAATAAACTACCGTCATTTTACAACTTTCGGCTGCTGAAGAGCCGCTTAGATTCATAGAATGGAGAGCACACGGAACGTACGTTATTACAGAGTTGGCAGCTTTCAAGCGCGCTTGTAACCCTTTAAATTTCCCACTCATGTTAGCAGCGTTGTCGTAAGATTGACCCCGACAATCTTCAATCGATAAATCAACAAAAGCTAAGTATTTAAGCACACTCTCTGCCATTTCTTCTCCCGTGTGACCGCAATTTTCTATGAAAGTTAAAAATCGTTCTTCGGGTATGCCAGTAGTGTTAACGTAGCGAACAAGTAGGGTGAGCTGATCTTTTTTATTTAAATCACGAGTGGAGTCAACAATGACCGCGTAATATTTTGCAATTTTCACTAATTTAACCACGTGTTCTAGGACAGATTTTCCCATAAGTTCAATCAGTTCCTCGTAAATAGTCGAAGAGAGGTAAGAAACGTTGCCTCTACCGGTTGAACCGTGCCGAGCTATATGATCGGCTAGAAATGGATCATATTCACTGATCAGTTCTAAACACATCATGAAATTTCCATTTGATACCGAGCCGAATGTCTCATCAGTGCCGCGGAATGCAAGCCCTCGAGAGGCTAACTTTTTAATCACTGACACTACTCTTCTGAGAACATTTTTCCAATATTCTTGTTCTTTAGTAATTTGGACACGGAGCTCATGGTCTATGCGTCCAATTTCATTTTTGCAATCCCTGAATTTAATGAGGCAATCTCTGTGAGAAGAAGAATTTTCATGATCCGCGATTCTATCTCTAGCGTGAGCCCAATCACTAAACCCTGTTTCGGATGAAAATTTCGTTGCACCTCTATTGAAAAGCATACATGGAGCACAGTAAATGGATCCCTGGCTAGGCGAATACACAAGATTTGCACGGGAAATGGATATGCCGTTTTGTAACTTTCTCTTGAAAAATTCCAAATTACAATATCTTTTCCTGACCCGGTCACCGTCCGTGTAAGTACGTGCTGATTTTAAAAAATCTCCATCAATATTCTGATTAAAGTCATTTTTCAAAAAAAAATTCACAGTTTCTTCATTAACTTTCCAAAAAAAGGGGTCATCACTGGGCCTTTCGCACTGCGTAAATGAAGCAGAACTGCTGTCAGCAATTCTGTATGGAGCGGGAGCCGACATGACTGCAGCAACGTCGCCGCCCTCTGAAATCGATAAGCTTGGCACCACCTCTGGACACTGGGCCTCTTGGGGTCTATCAGCTGCTGAATCTGTGCAGACGAAGCTATCACCTATGCCATCATTGCCATCACCTATGCCATCATTGCCATCACCTATGCCACCACCACAACAACCACCACCACTACCATTATCATCAGCTTCATCATCACAGTCACCCGAAATGACATAATTTTCATTGTGACGGCTACTAATGGCTTCACTATCATCAGCTTTAGCACGCTTGTTGGAAGAAAAAAATAAGTCTAGCTTACGCGTTTTCTGGAGCACATCTTGTTCTCTTCGTTCCTTTTCAACCGCCTTTCTTTTACTTTCGGCTCCACTGGGTCTTTTTCTGAATCCACTAGCTTTACCAGTCATTTCAAAACAAAACTGATGACGTCGGAACAAACATCAATCACGACTTAAGATATTCTGATTGAGATATAATGTCAATGCCGAACACTCTCGCACACACAAAACGCCGAAAATTCAATTATTACGCCGAGGATCGAGGATGCAATAAGTAATTAACACCCGGTTGATCGCGCACGTGCCACGAACAGCATCAGACTACTGGACGAGGAGTAGAAGGATGGGGGGGGGGGAGGGGAAGTTGAGCTGTCTGCCTGGGGACTGTCTGGTGCCGGCCGCTGGCGCCGCTGGCGGCGATCGCGATCTCCGATGAAGGCGCGATTCCGCTGGGCGTTCGCTAGCCGAATTTCGGCGTCGAATTGGACGCAACACCGCTCTCGGAGCAATGCTGCATCACGGAGTCATTTTTTCGATTTTCGTGAAGGAAAGTTTTCGCGGTGGCAAATTCGTACCACGAAAAAAAAAATAAAAGAAACGAAAGAAAAGATCGAGTCTTACGAGCACGAGGCAATAAAGTCGCTGCAAAAGGTGGCTCTCCCCTCATAGTTCATAGAGCATAAATACAAATAAAATTCTGTGTAATTTTGCAGAGAGAGTCAAAAAATGGTTTCTTACTTACTAGGCGGCAAAATTTCCGCCTTGAAGTGGCGCATGATTTTCAGAGTGAGTGGATTGAGATGACTATCACCCGAAGATGGAACCAATTCGAAATGGAAGTCCGTGCCCCACTGCCCCGCCGCTTCCCAGTAGTTTTTCCCTAATTTTTTTCTCTCTCCTTTCTTTTTCTATGAAAAAAAAAAAAAAATCCGAAATTTGCCGCCCCCAAAAATTTGCCGCCCGGTGCCATGGCACCTTGGGCCCCCCCCTTAATCCGGCCCTGACATGGTATGTTCCCAAAAGTTATCGCCTCACATAGTACTCTATATCATAAGGGGAAAAGGTTGGGAATATCCTGTTACTTTGTTTGGGGACTCTTCGTAGAGGCGTGTATTACAATCACATTATTTGAAGGGACATGTTTTTCAAAACTCAGCACCTTCAAGACATCATATTTATTCATTTATTTCAGCAAGGGTTCTGCAAGTTCTGCAGATTGAATTGGATTGTGTAATGTATTGTTAAAAATGAGCCATGATACTTACTCTAGGGATTAGAGAATCGAGATCGTTCTGCTTTACGTTTACTCTCTTCATTTTCGATTACCAGTTATGAAGTACGGACAGGAAAACGAATTCACTTCACAGTTCCACGCACGCACGTGCTTAGTAACGTATAGAGAAAGTACACAATGTGGTGGCTAGCGGAGGAATGTACTTTTCTACGCTACGTCACAGCCAAAGAGAAAACAAATGAAGCCGCCAATCTGATTCGTCAAGAGGATTGCGGGAAAACCGAGACGTCTTTGAAATATAAAAAGGAGCGGGAAACGTTGAGGCTCCCACTTACTTTGGCTCTAAAAGCTCGTAACCATTTATTACATTTTATTTTTCAATTTGTTTTTCTATCATACCTTGTAACGTCCAGAGGGTACGAAATGTGACCCCTATTTTTCTTTAATCCCCTTTTACTACTATAATGGAAACTGGGAGATTCTCCCGTATTTGAAAAATAAGTCTGTTTATGACGTTTTTCGACCCCTTTCAACAAGGAGAAGCCCGCCGCATGTTACTGGGGTGTGAAAAATTCAATTTTTGACAGTATACGCGATCCTGTTTACAATTAGACTTTTTGAGAATCTAATTGTACAAAATTTTGGCCCAATCCCAAAAAACTCTCTGATTATTATTTTAAGAACAAATTATACCAAAATACCAAAAACATACGATAGCTCTGCCGTTTGAATTCATCATTTCAAAGTAGGTGATATCAAAACGGCCCAATTTCCCCCTTAATGCCAATGCAATATACATCGCAAAGCTTTTTCCAAAAAAAAAAAAAAAAAAAAACAAATAACTAAAACGTATAATGGTCTAGAACACGTTTTGATCCATCTTTTAAAAGAAGTGATATCAAAACGGCCCATCTTCCCTTAAATTTGTCCACCTCGGGGCAAAATTCTTTGAAACTTTCCAATTCATCGCTGTAGAGACACCAACCATTACTTGACTTTTAGTATATCTCTTTGTTTGAAAATCAAAGACGTCCCTTTGAAAACTGTAATGATTTTTTTCTTTAAAGATACAAAACACAAATAATCGTCATAAAGTTGAAAAAAAATTGAAGGAAAAAAAAGGAATGGGCCGGCCGGCACGTACCAAAAACAAGTATATACGTTATTGTGTTGACAGTTAGTCCAGGCGCCTGTTAGCTAAAAATGAGGCTACCTAGAATTTCGGGTACACAGCGATTTTTTTGGCTTACTTTATGTTTTTGGGTCGCTGAATCTGAATATGAAGTTTCCTACCGCGTATCTGGTGAGAATTTTCCGCCATTTCAATAAATGACCTAAAAGGCCTTTTTTTGCGGTTTTTTTGATATAGCGGCCACGCATGAGAAAAAGGTCCCGGATTTAGTTAATGTTTTGAATAGCTGACATAATTTGGAAGAAAATGGTATATGAATATGCTAGGTTTGCTCAAAAATTGAGGAACCTCGGATCTCGGAACTTTGGAACGCCTCGGAACTCGGCTGACCGCGGCGAGCCGGATCGCGCGTTGACGGATGCGCCGCGAAAACGTGAATGGGCGCGACGTTCACGATGCTGTATCTTCTTCAATTTTTAAGCAAACCTAGCATATGTATACACCATTTTCTTCCAAATTATGTCAGCTATTCAAAACATTAACTAAATCCGGGAATTTTTCTTATGCGTAGCCGCTATATAAAAAACAACCGCAAAAAAAGGCCTTTTTAGGTCATTTTTTCAAAATGGCGGAAAATGCTCACCAGATACGCGGTAGGAAACTTCAGATTCGGATTCAGCGACCCAAAAAACATAATGTAAGCCAAAAAAAAATAGCTGTGTACCCAAAATTCCAGGTAGACTTACCAGGCACTTGGACTAAGTGTTAAAATTACAGAGAGAGGGTTAATAAGGCCGAGATTTTGTATGCGTTGAACGTGCAGAAATTTATCCACGGAAACACAGTAAACTCGGAGGACCCACATTTTTTACTGTGTAGTGGCTTCCATTTTGTCGAGAAAAAAGCGTATGTAGGCTCATGATATTACTGGTTAGGGTGTATCCATCCTAACGGGTGATCGCTTATTCTTTTTTTTATCCTCTTCGCCATGTTGCAGGTATGCCTAATGCGCATTTTCATCACACAATTTTCACATATTTAATAGCTTCTGAATTGCAATTTATCTTTATCGAATTTCTATCCTTGAAAACTCTGCTACATGGGGTATTGCTGATTGTCCAAATAATTGTCGAGTCAGTGTTAAAAAAGTTTACGCACTTTTAGAGTGAGACAGAAGATCGGCTGTCTTAGTGCTTGAACTTCAGCAGAAATAGTAAGTTGTTCAATTGTACTGCATTTTGCAATTAAGATCAAACAACGTATGTGCCATTAGTTTTCCCTATAGACATAGATATTTTTTTCAGATGAGCCAGAATTTATAGCTTTGAATTGCAAAATGCAGTCCAATTGCCTAATTTCATGAGCAAAATGTGAAACTGCGACAAATGTGAAAAATGCGAGACCTCTCCTTGATCCCAGTTGTAGGTATCAATATCTGTTGGGATGCATCTCTGCAAAAGAGAGTGTTAAGAAAGTCTTTCAAAGCAATTTATTGTTGGTTGTAGTAATGGAAACTGGGATTCGGAAAAAAATACAGAATTATTTAAATCGGATTCAATTTTATTCTCTTTCAATTTTACATACCTACATTGCGGAACTGAATAGGTAAATGAAACAAGAAGAATTAAAGCAATAAAATATTATTTGATTATGAAAAGAACACCTAAATTGTAGTATCTTGCGTCAAGAGATGTTCTTAGAAAAATATTATACCTATTAATCGACACACCTAGTTCATAATAGTCTTGTAATTTGGTTAACTAGTTTTAAAGTATGTAAGTATTTAATTGTTATCACTTCTGTTGTATTTAATTGTACAGGATTTGTATAAATAAAATAATTGTAAATTTGTCAACGGAGATGTGCTGAATACATAGTCCCCCCCCCCCCCCCGAAAAAAAAAATTACCTCGATTTAAAGAAAACCTTTAAAAGAGGTTCTCCAAGTTATATATTTTCCTTACTATCTCATACTGAGTTCGACACTTCGTCGCCTACCTGATATAAGGGCGTAACTACACTTGCAAAGAACCCTGTCCTCCATTCAATGGAGATGTTGCATGTGTGAGGGATTTGCGATTTGACTGTTGATTCTTATGTAAAAGTTTGCGAGAAACACGATGGTGCCACTGGTTTTCTCTAAAATCAACTCCCAAGCTCAAAAAAAGCTCTCGAAGTTGAGGCTGTAATGAAAGGATTATCGCACGCTATCCTGAGAGTCCACCTCTATATCAAGACGAACTCTAAATGCAAAGATAAGGAGCAAATACATTAGCAGTGATGCCGTGTTTTCAGTTTTAGAGTCCCCAAATAAAGTGGCAGCCCTGTCAATGTATTTGCTCCCTATCTTTGCATGGAGAGTTTGTTTTGATGTAGAGGTGGACTCTCAGGGTAGGGCGGGATATCCCTTCCATTTTGGCCTCACTTTGAGAGCTTTTTTTGCGCTTGGGAGTTGATTTGAGAGAAAACCAGTGGCACCATCGTGTTTCTCGCGAACTTTTACACAAGAAACAACTGTCAAATCACAAATCCCTCACACATGCAACATCTCCATTCAATGCTTTTCCGGGCTCATCTCAATGTGCAGTTACGCCTTTGTGTCAGCCAAGCGACGACTTCTTCTTCTTGAGGAAATTGAAAGGAAGGCCTGTCCCAGTATTGGGGATGGTCAATCGATGTCTCGAATGTTTTGATAATTCTTTTGTCGATTCTTGAATAAATGATTTGTTTCCTAATTTTCATGTCTCTTCCATTATCATTTCATTTTCCCATTTTTTTAAAACAAATTTTCATGTGTCGCAAAAGGGAATCACGACTCCCACTCTGTGTCTGATGATGAAAAGACCTAACCTGCCGTGGTAAGGAAAAACGCCGTATGAACATTCGAGAGTTGCCAAATTTCCCTCTCTGAAATGTCTATTATTGAGGAAATGTATGAATATTTTTCCCTGAAATTTTCAGGAACTTTGAGTGAAATTGCGAACAAAATGATCTAAAAAATTGGAATAGAAATATTCAAAAATATACCGGGAAAGTCGTGTTGTATCATAGGAAATTTGGCAACGTCTGACGGTTCATACGGCGTTTTTCCTTAGCACAGCAGTATCAACAGTCCCTCCTTTCCTGGTACTCTCTGAAGAAAAACTAGTAGATTTGGGATCTCGAGTGAATGAGATGATTAGAGGACCTATTCACCGTATGCCTCCTTTACTGGTATATTCATAAAAAATACCATGATTTAGGCTAGTCTACTACAAATTAGATGATGGAAACACCTGTTGTTGGCTGATGATAAGTTTAAAAATTAAAATTGACCGCAGGTTTCTCCCGACCCCATGGGCCTGAGGGGTGCGAAGTAGTCAGAAGAGTGATGAGGACCAGCCAAAGTTCGTCCGTTTTGCTCTACGACCAACTGTAAATTTTTCAACTTTGAAAAATAAGGGACATTCTAACCAACGGTTTACGAGATATTCGCATTTTTCTAGTTAAAAACTGATTGAATGATTTTTGACTTCAGTAGAGGGAAAAGTGACTTGATTTTAACAGAAATATGCTCAAATTTACCGCCGAGAAGATTTCCTTTTGAATCGATAAAGAAAATAATGCTTGTGTGAAAGAAAAGATGCTATATAAAAAGAAAGTCACTTTAGTACATCAATGAGAAACCAGCTTTCAGCGATTTTATTCTTGATTCAAAATCAAATCTTCTTGATGGCATACTGAAGAATGTCTCTGCCTAAATCGAGTCACTTTTTTCTCTAACAAAATTCAAAAATTATGCTAAACGTTATTAAATACGGATGCTAGGACTCGGTGAGTTTTTGTACTACCGCTCTCTTTTTGTGCTGTAGTAGGTAGAGCTGTCGTCAGATACGTTGCATTTGTCTACTTTCGGTTTGCAAGCGTTTTCGCGTCACTGCTATCCTCCTGAAAACATCCAACTCTCGCAAAAGCAAGAACACAAGCCTAAATAAGTTTGTTAATACTTCCAAACCTTGTAACACTTTAATTTTTAGCCACAATAAAATCACAGCCACATAAAAGTCGCGGATCATAACTGATACGTAGCTTTTTTTTTACGAAACGGTCATGAGACGGATGTTCTTAAGGTGGATAGTAGCGAACAACGGTCTTTGCAGAGGCCTAAATTTTTCGTCCGCGGTTGCAAACCGAAGTAAACAAATGCCAACTCATCTGACGACACCTCCATCTTTATTTATTTTGCGAGAAAGCTCCGTACTCTTGAAGGATGTCCGTCGTTCTTAATATGTTGGAGCGCCTTCAATTTCGTATGACACTGTGCAACACTTCTGTGGTGAAATAGTTGCTTGAAGCGCCGTGGCACGCGGCCGGCCAGCACGAGACGCGCATTGGCGCCTACA
Source organism: Bemisia tabaci (assembly GCF_918797505.1). Lineage (NCBI taxonomy): Eukaryota > Metazoa > Arthropoda > Insecta > Hemiptera > Aleyrodidae > Bemisia > Bemisia tabaci. Next base: position 1,836,059 of record NC_092801.1, on the reverse strand, counting down.
AACCTAAGGGGATACTTAAAGCATTGCGCAATGCGTGAAGTATCCCCTTAGGTTTGTAGGCGCCAGTGCGCGCTTCGCGCTGCAGCATGCCGCTCCGCTCTGTGTTAGGCTCTAATATTTAAACTCGCGGAGTCAGCGTTTTTCAACTCATAATTTTTGAAATGTTCGCACATTCGACATGGATTATTCTCACTTAAATTGATGGAAAAAAATATGTATTTAAAGAAAATATACTTACTGTGTGTTGTTGTAAATATTAAGGTAGTTCTTGGTCAAATTTCATGATTTCCAAAGCACTTAAATGTTTTCTTTTATATTTTGTGCTTTCACTGTGCTGCATCGTGGTGTGTGTGTCGCAGGCATTTAACAATTTTAGGTGAATAGCCATTTGCCTAGGCGAATAAGAAGCAAAAAGCAGCGGCCTTGTGGCAGCCTAGGCAAAAAGCAAACTGCCTAGGAAAATGGTCATCTGCCTGGGCAAATAGGCATGATCGCTATGTTTAGGCAGATGGCTATTCGCCTAAAATTGTTAAATGCCTGCGACATATGCGCAACCAAACGCTCAGAATTGGACGTACTTAACTGTAAAATATCGATGTGCAAATGGATGAAAACCAATGATTGCGTGCTTCTTGGTTTTTTTTCTTCTTTTATTCAGCTTTCTCTAGTTCCTTTCTCATTGAGATCAATATCAATGCCATCGCTTGCAAAAGGTATTACAAATATCTACTGTTTTAAAATTGTAAATGTCTTCAAAATGAAGTAATATTTTCATTAAAAAGAGAAAAGAAAGGTATGATGTGTAAAGGTATATATTATATCCAATATTTTGAGGATGGAAATAAAACCAAATATTCACCAATGACTTTTTGAAAAGATGAATCAAAAAAAGAAACCCATTTAAAAAATGGGTTCCCATAGGAACACATCATTCTCTCTCAATTTTCTCATTTCATTATTGTCAATATAATTGTACATACGGACTAAAAAATAACGCTTGAACCAACTCACTGTAGCTTATTTTACGCGTGAACGAAAACTACTGGACAAAAAGTCGTCGACGGAATGTTCTGAAACCATGGGCAAAAAATAATGAGGAGCTGGAAAATTTCATCCCTTTTGCTTTACGACAACAAAGTGAATCCATTTCGAGGCATTGATCAAATCTAAAAGTATTTTTCTAGCATCCACAGAAAATCAATTCTTTAAAGAAGACTTGATAAGTTATCAAGAAAAAGAAAAAGTAAAAGCGGCTACATAAGTGGCTTGGAATAGTTGGTTTTTCTTTACGATAAAAAAAACATTTAGGTACAGAGGCAGGGCGCCCCGAGTTTACAGGACCAAAGGAAGAAGAAAAGAAAAAATACTTAAAGGTATTGTAATATAAGCATATTTCCTTTAATAATTTTTCTTGCAATGTGGAGTAGCATTACTGCGACGGTAAGTCCAAGGGGTGGGAAGACAGGAAGTTTTCCACTAACTTTACTTGGACACCACTCTTAAATATATGATAAAGTTGTAACGGATTTCCGATTTTGACACTCAAAATTTAGTCAATCCATTGTCTCCCATTTTAGACCAGAGAATCAAACTCATTTTTGACATTTATGCGAAAGTTCCCCGAACATGCGTTTTTCGTCGATTTCAGCCCGATCGCAGAACTTTCAAAATTGACCCCGAAATTTTACTCCATGGTACCCCTGTCAATTTTTCTCGATTTCGGGGGGGGGGGGATAAAAAATTTCGAGCTCAGTGTTTTTGACCCGTTAATCCAATTTTCTGGTCTAAAAAGCTCTGCGAGTCCGCTGGATCGGCGAAAACGCGCGGTCGGTGAACTTTCGCAAAACGGTCAAAAACACTGGAGTTTTTGACCGTTTCTCGGCTGAGAAAGCTCCGCCGAGCCTCGGGACCAATGGGAATCGATTCTACGCCTCCAACTATGTAAGATCCGACACTCAGCTCGAAATTTTTTTTCTCCTCCAAAATCGAGAAAAATCGACAGGGGTACCATGGAGTGAAATTTCGGGGTCCAAATCGAAAGTTCTCCGATCGGGCTGAAACCGGGCAAGTCCCCTTGGAAATGACCCGCTGAGTCCGATTTTCTGGTCTAAAAAGCTCTGCGAGTCCGCTGGTCCGCTGGATCGGCGAAAAACGCGCGGTCGGTGAACTTTCGCGAAACGGTCAAAAACACTGGAGTTTTTGACCGTTTCTCGGCTAAGAAAGCTCCGCCGAGCCTCGGGACCAATGGGAATCGATTCTACGCCTCAAACTATGTAAGATCCGACACTCAGCTCGAAATTTTTTTTCTCCTCCAAAATCGAGAAAAATCGACAGGGGTACCATGGAGTGAAATTTCGGGGTCAAAATCGAAAGTTCTCCGATCGGGCTGAAACCGGGCAAGTCCCCTTGGAAATGACCCGCTGAGTCCGATTTTCTGGTCTAAAAAGCTCTGCGAGTCCGCTGGTCCGCTGGATCGGCGAAAAACGCGCGGTCGGTGAACTTTCGCGAAACGGTCAAAAACACTGGAGTTTTTGACCGTTTCTCGGCTAAGAAAGCTCCGCCGAGCCTCGGGACCAATGGGAATCGATTCTACGCCTCCAACTATGTAAGATCCGACACTCAGCTCGAAATTTTTTTTCTCCTCCAAAATCGAGAAAAATCGACAGGGGTACCATGGAGTGAAATTTCGGGGTCAAAATCGAAAGTTCTCCGATCGGGCTGAAACCGGGCAAGTCCCCTTGGAAATGACCCGCTGAGTCCGATTTTCTGGTCTAAAAAGCTCTGCGAGTCCGCTGGTCCGCTGGATCGGCGAAAAACGCGCGGTCGGTGAACTTTCGCGAAACGGTCAAAAACACTGGAGTTTTTGACCGTTTCTCGGCTGAGAAAGCTCCGCCGAGCCTCGGGACCAATGGGAATCGATTCTACGCCTCCAACTATGTAAGATCCGACACTCAGCTCGAAATTTTTTTTCTCCTCCAAAATCGAGAAAAATCGACAGGGGTACCATGGAGTGAAATTTCGGGGTCAAAATCGAAAGTTCTCCGATCGGGCTGAAACCGGGCAAGTCCCCTTGGAAATGACCCGCTGAGTCCGATTTTCTGGTCTAAAAAGCTCTGCGAGTCCGCTGGTCCGCTGGATCGGCGAAAAACGCGCGGTCGGTGAACTTTCGCGAAACGGTCAAAAACACTGGAGTTTTTGACCGTTTCTCGGCTAAGAAAGCTCCGCCGAGCCTCGGGACCAATGGGAATCGATTCTACGCCTCCAACTATGTAAGATCCGACACTCAGCTCGAAATTTTTTTTCTCCTCCAAAATCGAGAAAAATCGACAGGGGTACCATGGAGTGAAATTTCGGGGTCAAAATCGAAAGTTCTCCGATCGGGCTGAAACCGGGCAAGTCCCCTTGGAAATGACCCGCTGAGTCCGATTTTCTGGTCTAAAAAGCTCTGCGAGTCCGCTGGTCCGCTGGATCGGCGAAAAACGCGCGGTCGGTGAACTTTCGCGAAACGGTCAAAAACACTGGAGTTTTTGACCGTTTCTCGGCTAAGAAAGCTCCGCCGAGCCTCGGGACCAATGGGAATCGATTCTACGCCTCCAACTATGTAAGATCCGACACTCAGCTCGAAATTTTTTTTCTCCTCCAAAATCGAGAAAAATCGACAGGGGTACCATGGAGTGAAATTTCGGGGTCAAAATCGAAAGTTCTCCGATCGGGCTGAAACCGGGCAAGTCCCCTTGGAAATGACCCGCTGAGTCCGATTTTCTGGTCTAAAAAGCTCTGCGAGTCCGCTGGTCCGCTGGATCGGCGAAAAACGCGCGGTCGGTGAACTTTCGCGAAACGGTCAAAAACACTGGAGTTTTTGACCGTTTCTCGGCTAAGAAAGCTCCGCCGAGCCTCGGGACCAATGGGAATCGATTCTACGCCTCCAACTATGTAAGATCCGACACTCAGCTCGAAATTTTTTTTCTCCTCCAAAATCGAGAAAAATCGACAGGGGTACCATGGAGTGAAATTTCGGGGTCAAAATCGAAAGTTCTCCGATCGGGCTGAAACCGGGCAAGTCCCCTTGGAAATGACCCGCTGAGTCCGATTTTCTGGTCTAAAAAGCTCTGCGAGTCCGCTGGTCCGCTGGATCGGCGAAAAACGCGCGGTCGGTGAACTTTCGCGAAACGGTCAAAAACACTGGAGTTTTTGACCGTTTCTCGGCTAAGAAAGCTCCGCCGAGCCTCGGGACCAATGGGAATCGATTCTACGCCTCCAACTATGTAAGATCCGACACTCAGCTCGAAATTTTTTTTCTCCTCCAAAATCGAGAAAAATCGACAGGGGTACCATGGAGTGAAATTTCGGGGTCAAAATCGAAAGTTCTCCGATCGGGCTGAAACCGGGCAAGTCCCCTTGGAAATGACCCGCTGAGTCCGATTTTCTGGTCTAAAAAGCTCTGCGAGTCCGCTGGTCCGCTGGATCGGCGAAAAACGCGCGGTCGGTGAACTTTCGCGAAACGGTCAAAAACACTGGAGTTTTTGACCGTTTCTCGGCTAAGAAAGCTCCGCCGAGCCTCGGGACCAATGGGAATCGATTCTACGCCTCCAACTATGTAAGATCCGACACTCAGCTCGAAATTTTTTTTCTCCTCCAAAATCGAGAAAAATCGACAGGGGTACCATGGAGTGAAATTTCGGGGTCAAAATCGAAAGTTCTCCGATCGGGCTGAAACCGGGCAAGTCCCCTTGGAAATGACCCGCTGAGTCCGATTTTCTGGTCTAAAAAGCTCTGCGAGTCCGCTGGTCCGCTGGATCGGCGAAAAACGCGCGGTCGGTGAACTTTCGCGAAACGGTCAAAAACACTGGAGTTTTTGACCGTTTCTCGGCTAAGAAAGCTCCGCCGAGCCTCGGGACCAATGGGAATCGATTCTACGCCTCCAACTATGTAAGATCCGACACTCAGCTCGAAATTTTTTTTCTCCTCCAAAATCGAGAAAAATCGACAGGGGTACCATGGAGTGAAATTTCGGGGTCAAAATCGAAAGTTCTCCGATCGGGCTGAAACCGGGCAAGTCCCCTTGGAAATGACCCGCTGAGTCCGATTTTCTGGTCTAAAAAGCTCTGCGAGTCCGCTGGTCCGCTGGATCGGCGAAAAACGCGCGGTCGGTGAACTTTCGCGAAACGGTCAAAAACACTGGAGTTTTTGACCGTTTCTCGGCTAAGAAAGCTCCGCCGAGCCTCGGGACCAATGGGAATCGATTCTACGCCTCAAACTATGTAAGATCCGACACTGAGCTCGAAATTTTTTTTCTCCTCCAAAATCGAGAAAAATCGACAGGGGTACCATAGAGTGAAATTTCGGGGTCAAAATCGAAAGTTCTCCGATCGGGCTGAAACCGGGCAAGTCCCCTTGGAAATGACCCGCTGAGTCCGATTTTCTGGTCTAAAAAGCTCTGCGAGTCCGCTGGTCCGCTGGATCGGCGAAAACGCGCGGTCGGTGAACTTTCGCAAAACGGTCAAAAACACTGGAGTTTTTGACCGTTTCTCGGCTAAGAAAGCTCCGCCGAGCCTCGGGACCAATGGGAATCGATTCTACGCCTCCAACTATGTACGATCCGACACTCAGCTCGAAATTTTTTTTCTCCTCCAAAATCGAGAAAAATCGACAGGGGTACCATGGAGTGAAATTTCGGGGTCAAAATCGAAAGTTCTCCGATCGGGCTGAAACCGGGCAAGTCCCCTTGGAAATGACCCGCTGAGTCCGATTTTCTGGTCTAAAAAGCTCTGCGAGTCCGCTGGTCGCTCGGGACCAATGGGAATCGATTCTACGCCTCCGAAATGGGGTAAAGTTTCGTGGTGAAAATCTGGTGTTTTTCGCAGTTTATCTCGACTCACAAGTTAGGCCATGTAACTGTATTTTCCTGGAAGTGAAGTGCTGTACGTTCCTGTAAGTCCTGTAGTGGGAAATATATTCTTGGAGGTGAAATCAAGGAATTTTTCTTTGATTAGTACTCTTCTGAAAATCAAATTTTCTTAATCTTTCACTGAAGGCCATGATTCCTTATATGCAGCAACTGATCACTTTTAAAAAGTGACCTTAGTTTAGGTTCTTACAATGAATAGAACAACAGAATATTCAGCAGTTTTCTGCCCGCTATGGCACAGTAGGAATCCAAGAAAAAAATGAAGGTGCTCTTGTAATGTGGTGAACATATTTTGTGGTTACAAAACTTTTATTTAAAAAAAAGCGATCACAGAATTAACTTATGGTAGTAAAAAAGGAGGTTCAATTTCTTTGGTATGGAGTAATACTTAAGATGTCTTGTAAAAAATTATTTCTACGAATAATAACCAATTCCTCTTGAATTTTGAAGCTCCAGGAATGGATTGAATTGCAGTCGGATAATCAGAAAAATTACTTGCAGCTAAACATAATCAAAATAGCTTACACCTCCGTTTGTTGAAAATACGCTATCCTGAAAAACAAAATTACCTGGTTAAAATTGAGAAAGTTATTAATATTATTGATGCTGTATTGAAAATATTGATTGAAATTATAAAAAAAAAAAAATCTTAGAATAAACTACACATCCACTAAAGTATGTGAGCAAAACCAAGGGAATTAATAAATAAGGAATTTAAAAATACTCAAGCTAAAGTATTGTGATGGTAGAGTTAGAAAAATGTGTCCTTCAACTTGAGATGTAGCAAATAGTATATTATGCTTAACTTTTTGAATAAAAATATTTCTTGAAAACTCATTTCATTTTCTTTCTCCTTGGGGTTAACAGGTCAGTGGGGCGAAAAATTTTTATTGTTTCATGTAAAATTGTGAAATCAGCTGAGTTGAGAAAATTTCTCAATATTTTTTTTTATATGGGATTATGGAGAATTATGGATTATGGATAGATTATGCTCTAATACGGAGAAAAAGGACTGTGTGAAAGGACTGGTGTGATGTGACTGAGCAACCATTTCCGTTTAATTCTGTGAATTTTAACACATTCACATTTCATCATAACTTTTTTCAGTTTTCTCTGACTTCAAAAACCAAGGATATTTTCACTCTCAGCTCAAAAGGTAGTTTTATAATTTGACAAAAAAAGTGAACAAGCCGACTCTTGCCACTGATCTATTTTTTCAACGTTTAAAAAGGAAAAATGGCTCATTTTTCTGTAAAATACTAAGACAAGACAGCATTTTCAAAACACTTCAATTAAACTGCACACTTCTTTAGTTCCTATCAATTTTTTTACAGAGCAAAGTAAAGCCTAAAAATGATTAAAGTTAGTATTTGAGTTTACATTTCTCTTCATGCAAGGACTAAAAGAAAAAGATTAACCGAGTCTGATTATTAAAAATGATCAATGATAATCACATCTTAAAAGAAGAAATTTCAAGAAAATTGGTTGATTGTGAGGAATTTCAAGAAGACAGGGGACGTTTGAGGGGCTTGGAGGACAAGGCACATAAGCTTATGCTGCACTTAAAACTGCGCTTGTGCAGTTTTTGCTATTTCAAGAAATGCGTGTTTGGAGTTTCAAAATTACATGGAGCCTTACGGCGGAAAGAATGTTTACTCATTTTTTGATGCAATGAAGTTGAATTTCGGTTGTGAGTTTTTCACAAAGTATACTTCTATACTAGTTTCAGTTGAGTTCATGAATATCTTAATTTTTTCCAAAACTACACTTATGCGCCTTTTCTTCCAAGTCCCTCATTTATTCTTTGATTTTTTCCTTACTTCACTTCTTTTACACAAGAAATTGTTTAGCCAGACCAAAATTTCACGATTCGGTCGACAAGTTTTACTCCTTTGATAGAGATTGCTACCCAGTCATTGCATGAGCTTCAGATGACATTTTGAGTTTAAATAAAAATTGACTGCCGATGCATTTCACTTGCTTTTAGATTAGATCATAAAGTTTTTTTTACAGGGAAGAATCTTACCGATTTCCTCCGAATGGCAACAAAATTGATCACCCATCCTGGGCCAACGCGATTAGCATTGGTTCTTGACTCAACCACCACTTTATTGGAGGTACTGACGTATGGTGCCACTTGGTCCTAGAAAAAAATTAATGATTGTATAAAATTTTAGTGGAAAAAGTTACAAGGGAATACAAGGTGTCCACAGACTCAGCAGAGAAAATTTCCTGGCTTTTCTAGGCTTTCACTGACCAAATAATCAAAGCTCTCTGACTTTTTACGACGACATTTAAACAGGCGTAAATGGACAGAAATAGAAAACATTTTGACATTAATTCCAGTGCAAATGAAAGAAACATGAACCTTTTCCTTCGGATATTAATCATTTAATTGACTGAAATTGCATCTCCTTATCGAAAATAATTCCTATTTTCACTATTTGGAGTATAACTCAGCGGATTGAACCCCAAACCAGGCTAATTGTGAGACTCAGTTTGATTGTGTGGACAGGGTTGAAGTTTTTCCAGATTTCAAGTTCCAAGATTTTTCCAGTCTTTTTTATAAAACTCCCTTACTTTTCTCTCATTTCCCTGACCTGATAAATTCTCTGACAATTCTCTGTTTGCCAGACCTGTTGACACCCTGGAATAGTTACTCCAAAAACAAAGGGCACATGAGATTGATGATGGTGTAACCTGCCGTCTTCAATGTTACCAGTTTTATTACAGAACATGCATTTTTGCACAGTCACAATTAAGGCCTGAACTACGTAATACAGCCATAATCTAACTATTGTTTTGCTTTCTCTTTTTTTTTTTATTTACAAGGGTTGAAGAAACGAGAGGATATCATTTTCTAGACTTAAAAATTCAATATATTTGGACATTCTTTCACCTTGGAATTTAGGAGCGAGTAACGAGTTTTATGGTGTCTAAAAAATTAGCATAAGCAAAAAAATTGAGCCATCAATTCACTGTTATTGCAGAGACTAAGACTGCTGTTTTGCAACAGCTGTCCGTTGTTTTGCTTCTCGGTCTTGCAATAACAGCAAATCAGTGACTCAATTTTTTTTAACTCTTTTTTTCCGGTTGAAAATGAGATTGTCATTATTTGGAAACGTCCTAGGTTTTTTTCTAGGCGTGAACTTTTGTAAGTAACGGCAGCCTTTCCAAGGATTATGCAATTATGCTATTTTATTTCACTTTTTGGCTTGATCAGATCTTCATTCTATAAAAAAGTCATTGGTGAAAATAATAAAAATACACACAAAACTCAGGTACCAATACTGCACGTTGTGTCTTTAAGCAGGTAGGGTTTTAGCCAAGAGCAGCCTTACCCTCGAACCTTTCGCCTTAGGTGGGCTTGGAACCAGCAGCAATGCCTATAAAGCCGGTACAATCGAAGTTTTCTGTTTTATTTCATCTACTCTTTTAGTAAAACGATGGATAAACAAACAGGCAAGAGGGGGAGGAAGACAAAACTCTAAGTGACTTACGTTGCCACAGAATTTTCGAGCAAAGATTTCTTCATTTGTAGCTCTAGACACATCATATATGGTCACATAGTTTGTTGAACAGGTTGATGGAGGTCCCAATTCGAAATCTACATGGAGAAAATCGAAAAAGGTTTATATCAGAAATTGGTGGAATTGAAGGTAGAGAAAAAGTTAAAATGATATAAAAAGAAAAAAGAAACAACTTTAAAATTTGCGTATTGAAGAATAAAGACAGAAATTAAAGGACTCCGTCCCATAGTTTGAAATGAATTAGTGGCGCCCATTTTTTGTGGTTCAGTTTCTGAAAGTGCGGAGGGAACCAAGCTTCAAGGAGTTTTCCAGATTTTTTTCCCTTAAATGGCAAAGGAATCCCGTTTTGAAAATGGCTAAAAGAACCCATACTTTTGCTGATTCTGGTGGCATACCCAGGCAGCAAACAATGTTAGTTGATTGGCTGAGCTCAGTTACAAGCATTGCCTTGCTACATCAATTCGACAGCCGACTTTAGATTGGTCAGATTTTAATTAGCTTTTCCTCCCCTTAGAAATGATTTGTTGAAATTATTAAGGTGCTTTTTGGTTATGCCACAAAATTTCACACAGGAAAAAGTATACAAAAATTTATTGCCACTGCCTTAGTCAGCTTTTTAGGTCATAATCCCAGTCACCTTCATCAAGAGGGAAGAAGGGCACAAATCCACGTTCGTGCCGCAGAAAAAAAGGTTTTTCACACCGATACCCACTTTTCTGGCAAATTTTTAGCAGAGGGGGGGAAGGCTACTTGTAAAAATGGTAAATGGTATGACTTCATAATATGTGACCGCACGTGGGAAAAGAGACCTTGGCATTGAAAAGCTGAAAATCAGGATATTGATATCATTACTTAAAGGAATGTTATACAAAAATGTTGGCATAAAAATGACTTATAACTTTACAGTTTGTGTACAAATGACAGTTCAAAGATATCTGGATAAGTCTGTAGTTTTAAAAAAAAGTATTCTAAGTTACATCTGCAATGTTCAGTTGCCAAAATCATCAAATTAAATACAACCATGTGCCCTCTATCGGCATAAACATACACTAAACTGCTCGTAACTTACTGTCCAGGATGCTTTAGTGTTCTTCATGAAATATTTTGAGTCGTCTTTTGAGCCAACTTGACCAAAATTGTCATCTAAAAAAATGTTGGTACACTTAAAAGTCTCTATTCCCGCGGATCATTACCCTCAGATTTAGTTCAAAGATGAATTTGAAAATATGGAAGACAGATTTGAAAAAGGTACCTGAAAACTGTAGTTGCACAATATTGCCTTCGGGTACTGCTACGTTCCAACGGCACAAGGAGTCGTTACGGTTGATCTCTGGATAGAAAGGCGATGAGAACGTTCCCGAACTACTGTAGAAAGATCCTCCACAACCACGGCCTAAGATGAAAAATTTGCACTGTTAAAAATGGTTGCTAGATAGGAGAAACTGATAGGCTCCTTATATTCTAACGAACATATCTAGAATTTTATCTGATTCTTGTTTGCAAAAAAGAAAAAAGACTGCAATGACAGAATTTGAACACTGTTTTTGCCACTGAAATTATAAAATTCTTTGTCCTATGATTATGATTTAAAGACTGCATGCTTAAATTACTTGAAGAGTGTTTTTTGGCCAATTTATGATACTTGATTGGATAAACAGTCTGTAGCTCAATTAGAAACTTATGATAAAGCATACTTCTTCGTAGAATTTCAGCTTGAGGCATAATGTTTTTCAGGCTACACAGAAAAACCACATTTTTGTATTTTACATGCTAAAATACGAAAATTCTTGTGAATTTGGGTAAAAATTAATTTATCTTTCTTCGTCTGCAGACCTAACAATACTATGCAATAAAGCAGGAAAGAATTTGAAGTTAAAATGACATTTTTACATAAAAAAAATTGAAAATGTCAATAATTCAGCCTTGAGAATTTTTTTTTAAAGCAACAATGTAGAATAAAAACTAAGGTTGATTTTCATTAGAGAACATAGGAACACAGGAACATACCGTACGTGGACGATGTGTAAGTCAGATCAAGATTCAGCATGCCTGGTGAGCGGGTGTGGTTGTAAATTTGATGGCGAATCCTAACGCTTGGTCCAGTGGCAAAAATGGGATTTGGTACATTGTCATAGGTGCAGAGAGTCCTCAAAAGTTTTGCTGAGGCATCTATACCATCATAAACCTGGAGAAAATATAACTTCCAGTATTTCTTTGTCATATGCTCAAATGGAGAATTTGCATGCAAATTTTTTATTGCTTCATCTGAAAGTGCTGAAAGAGCTGATTTCACAGTATTTTTTATAATTTTTTTCTGATATGAAAAATAGTATCAAAATAGATTTAAAAGTGAGAAAATGCACTGTCTAGTGACGTTATCTGGCGGCATATCCCATTTAAACACACGTATTTTGGCAGATTAGATCATTTTGACACATCTCTTCCAATAATTGTTCAATTCATGAACCAAGAGTATCCTCATGTTCAGTTCACTCAGTAGTTTCCTCTTAAACACGAAATTCATCAAATTGCAGACCCCTGCAAATTCTCTATTAGTAAATTTACCACCGATTGAATCAGTGAGATCGAAAACACACCAACTCGAAAAAATGAAAATAATCAAGACACAAGCAAAACAACACAGTAGTTGAAGAAGTTAGCACAAGAAAAAGATTTTTGGTGCACAAAGACAAGTACTTAAGGACACTTTAAGGGTTCAAGTTGGAACCGATGTGTTAACTTCAATGACCTGTATGAAAACTGACTCTTTGATTAAAATTGAGCATTTTTGAGTTACCGAATTGGTGTGTTTTCGTTTTCACTGATTCAATTCTGGACATGCTATAAACATCAGTATTTTGCGAATGAATGCGTTAAAGTATAGATTAAAATTAGCCTCATTCGGCACAAACTGGTCTGCAGATTTTTGAGTAAACGTGCATCAATGTTGACATCATATTTTTCTTATATCTAGCGGCAATAATGTCGTTTCGAATTGGCAAATAAGTTACAAAATAAAAGAGAAAAAGTACCATCATTTTTTTGTTACTAAAGTGGCACTTGACTTTGCACACAACGCTAACAAACTCGAATTTAAGTGCAGACATCCACAGAGAAGGAGAAGCCAAGCAAAATGTGGAATATTCATCGAAATTAAAAAAAACTGCAACTTATACAGGTGAAAGAAAAAAAGAAGGGACTAAATCACTGTATCACATTAATAAACCCATCTTGGCGAACATTTCTTACCGTAACTTTGTGCTTGGTGCAGTCATGGTCATTATCATGCATGGAAAACCCGTTGAAATAAAGTGAGAGTGTTGCGTTGGGATTGGTACTAGTTATTAAGATCACACAGTCGGAGTACGATTGATAGTACTGGTTATTCAGTTGCACTTGTCCGTTGTCACGGGTGAAGTTACGGCTGCAACCTGAACAAATAAATTCAGTCATGTAAGTCAAAATACTGATGTAATTTTTTATGAAATCGCTGCTGGACAGTGTGGCCTAATGGTTAGCGCATCTAACTCTAGGTGAATAGATCCAAATGGGTCTGCTGGAACCTAGTCCTCTTGGCCCTATTCCCTGACAATTGAAATGTTGCATGTGTGAGGAATTTGCGATTTGACTATTGATTCTTACATAAAAGTTTGCGAGAAACACGATGGTGCCACTGATTTTCTCTGAAATCAACTCCCAAGCTCAAAAAAAGCTCTCAAGTTGAGGCCAAGATGGAGGGGATATCCCACACTATCCTGAGAGTCCACGTCCTACATCAAGACAAACTCTCCATGCAAAGATAGGGAGCAAATACATTGATAGGGCTGCCACTTTATTTGGGGACTCTAAAACTGAAAACACGGCAACCTTGCTGATGTATTTGCTCCCTATCTTTGCATGGAGAGTTCGTCTTGATATAGAGGTGGACTCTCAGGATAGCGTGGGATATCGTCACCTTCCAGGCAAAGTATCACAAGCGCCATGCGACGTTTAAAAATTTCCGCCGCCATTATATTTTTTTACAGAGAAATTGTTGGTTGAATCTGTTTGAAAATTATATAAATATAATAAAATAAATAAATTATATAATTATATTCCCTTCATTACAGCCTCAACTTTGAGAGCTTTTTTTGAGCATGGGAGTTGATTTCAGAGAAAACCAGTCGGACCATCGTGTTTCTTGCAAACTTTTACATAAGAATCAATAGTCAAATCGCAAATTCCTCACACATGCAACATCTCCACTTGAAAGGCCTAGGGCATGGATGTGTCTATACCCTCTATATTTGCTTACTTCTGTAGGTTCCTGACAGAATATCGATGGTGAAACTGCAGGAAGGTGTTTCTTGGTTTGCTACATTGCAGCCTCCTTGTCATACTTAATTTTCTATACGGAAAACAGCGTAAGGATATTTCTTTTCTGTTCGAAGAATATTCTGTAAAAATTTCAAGCAATGGTATGGATTCAGTCTGTTGAAAAAATGAAACAGGAGCGAAAATTTGAAACCTTCGCAATTGAGATACATGTTTCTGCAGGTCCTCTGACCATCAATATCAGACAAACAGCGAAAAAAAGAAGGTTAGTCAACTCCATACTTTCGAAAAATGAATTAAAAAAATGAGTGCCTCTGACCCGTCAGGCTTGTAACGCGTGTTCCTCATACTCAAAATATTTAAAATGAAGTACTTCTACTTAAATTTTCCTCTTTTTTTTTTTTTAACAATGTTCACAAAATCCAACATTCAATTAATGTTATATGTGAGGTACTGGGTTAAAGGCACCATTTTTTTTTAAATTTATTTTTTGAAAGTACAGAGTGAACTGAGTTTTGTGGAATTTTTGAAAATCCTAGAGACAAAAAAAGCCCATTTTGTAAATGGCACGAATACGACCAGTAAGAAAGGATATTTTTGGCCCCCTCTGAGGTGAGGGAAACAGCATTTGCTGATTGGCTGAACTTAGCTTCGAGCCTTTTGATTGATCCGATTTTGAGTAGCTTTCTCACTGCCAGAAGTGCTCTTTTGAGCTTTTTATAACTTTTTTGGTTTGTTTCACAAAATTTCACATTGAAGAAACTACATTAAAAATGTTGCAAATGTATGTTAAACTATCTATAGAAATTTCTTGCCACTGCCCCATCTTCATGGCAGTCTGTGTTTATTTAAATTGTTTCTTTCCTTTCCTCCCAAATAATAAGCTAGAGGGTATCTCTATCTTGTGATGTCCTTAACGAAGACAGTTACACATTCCGGCTTAAATACAGAACTTACCTGCGAGTCTATATTCTAATCTGAAACCCTTGTGAATTCGTGGAGTTGCTGGCGCATTGTTTTGAACTCCCAATGGCGACGAAACGAAGGTGATTTTAGCAGTGCTACCTCTCGAATAGAAATCAGTCAAAGAGGTGGTATTCTTACGCTCACAATAGTATAGAGTTGTGGACTGTGAAAAAAAGTATGCAAATGTGAATTTAGATGCTACAAGTTTGGCATGGTCAATGAAACAGAGCTAAAGTAATGATTTCCTAACATGCTGGAAAGTCAGAAGAAATTAGTTCCCTCCAGAGTAAAACTTAAATACGAGGGTCATCCAAAAAGTAAGGTTCTCTACCTTGTATCTTCCAAGCGAAACAAGATAAATCAAATCGGTAAAAAAGCTCATATCAGGCATACTCTAAGCTTTAAAACAAGCTCAAGTTTTTGAAGATCGGTCAAAGGATTCTCGAGTAAACTTAATTTTACAGAGACAACCTCCTGTCGCCGCGTGCCCACCTCCGGGGTCAGGATGCGCGGAGAGTCGATTATTGAAGACTCGGGTTATCGCCTCTATACATCACATCAACAAGGAATTTTAAAGTTTTCATTGAGTAGGCCTTACCTTACTTTTTGACGTAGTCTCCACATCTTTTTTTGACACTTCTGGTATCATTACAGCAGCTTCTTGATGCCCTCCGCGTATAGAAGCTTTCGCCTTGACTCTGAAACTAGTCATTGACTAGTCATCTGTACCTCTGAATCGGTTGAAAATCGCTTCCATCGTGGAAGTTTTTCCGCTCGGGAACAAATGAAAGTCACATGAAGCTAATTTAAGAGAGTTTGAAGGATTGGGGGAAAATTTTCCTATGCAAAGCAACTGATTTGGAAGTGCAGATCGCTGTCAATGACTGGTTTTGGAATCAAGGCGAAAGCTTCTACGCGGAAGGCATCAAGAAGCTGCTGTAATGATACTAGAAATGTCAAAAAAGATGTGGAGACTACATCAAAAAGTAAGGTAAGGCCTACTCAATGAAAACTTTAAAATTCCTTATTGATGTGATGTATAGAGGCGATAACCCGAGTCTTCAATAATCGACTCTCCGTGCATCCTGACCCCAGAGGTGGGCACGCGGCGACAGGAGGTTGTCTCAGTAAAATTAAGTTTACTCGTGAATCCTTTGATAGATTTTCAAAAACTTGAGCTTGTTTTAAAGCTTAGAGTATGCTTGATATGTGCTTTCTTACCGATTTGATTTATCTCTTTTCGCTCGGAAGATACAAGGTAGGGAACCTTACTTTTTGGATGACCCTCGTATAAGGAACTAGAGTCAGGACTCAAAGAGAAATTACCGCAGGGCCGTATTCATGGGCTTTCCTTAATGAGCTCCTTTCCTAAGGAGGAACTCATATTGTTAACATTGTGATTACGAGGCGTTTAAGGAAGCCTTGAGTATAGCATCATAAAATAGACGATTCTTGCAAGCATCCAGTAAAATTTGATATTATAGCTCTGGAAATACAAAGGAACTCAGGAAAATCCTTGAAAGGGATTACAATGAGTTGTCAACACAAAAAATACTGAATGCAAAAGAAAAATTTCTATGAATTTGACAAAGTTTCACATAGGTGCCAACCCAAGTAGCATTTTTCAACGGAAAAATCGGAATATATTGCAATTTAATCGGCGATAAAATTCCTAAGATCATCAACACCTGAGCAATTATCCTCGATTTTATCTTCTCAGCAATTAATGGCGTTATTTTCGAAATAAAAATCGCGATAAATGACGATTTAACCTCGATTTTATCAACGAAAATTGATCGCGATTTTATCGAACCAAAAATTGCGATGAGTAGCGATGTAATCACCATATACCGCAACTTTTAGGGCAATAATATCTCAATATATTGCCACTGATATAATTGCAATAACCAACCGATAAAATTGCTATTTATCGCGATCACTGCTACTTGGGAATCGGCAACTTATCGTAAATTTTACAAAAATCGATAAATATTTCCTTTAGTATTCTGTATTTTTTTTTACCGACAGATCATTGAGAACACTTGTAAAGATCCATTTCTAGAATTATAATACTGAGTTTTACCCAAGGTTCACGAGAATTGTCTATTTCATGGACTGAACCAAAAGGAACTGTGTAGCTTGCAATCCCAGTGCACATAATTCCTTCTGATTTTATTCATTCTATCGTAGTTCCTTTTAGCATAAATAAGTCTGTTTAACAACCAAACTTAATGAAAATCACTTTCCTGAAAATTTTCTTCTGTGCACTAAGATCCTTTTACCTCTCTTGCCATGCTATGAAACACTGAACGTACGGTTAAATGTTACCAAATTTCATTCAATAAAACATTTATTTTTGGTCGGTAATACAATTTTTTCTGGAGATTGGACGCATTAATACTATAAAGAACTACATGCATAGTTTTTGTAGACATAGTCCTTCAAAACATAAATACGGCCGATTCCCACTCACTTTGGTAAATTGGAGAATGCAATTCTTTGAGTGATTTGAAGAAAAATATTCAAGCTTCCCAGAAAAGGCGTCATTAGTCAAAGGAAATTTGGCAATGTCTGAAGGCTTGTATGGCAATTTTCCTTAACACAGCAGTACACTATTTACAATTTACAAATTTACAACTATTAAAGAAAAGAGCAGGGATAGAGAAAATAAAATAAATTACAGTGAATCCTTCATCAGTGATCAAAAGATAGTCTTTTCTGCAATGCGGCGATGGTTCAATATCCAAATCCAAGATGTGAACGTCGATATAGGTGTTGCCCAGTTCTTGGCTGGATAAATACCACATACAACGAATGTTTGTTGGGTAGGGCTGTGGCCAGCCTGGTGATGTCAGAACGCTTGTCATATTGGTCACGTTTAACTGAGATGGACCGCAGATTGCTAGAAAAGAGTTTCAAAAGGCTCAAAGAACGTAATGTAAGCACAAATAATTATATAAATTTACTTACAAAATAATATCATGCATTTGAAGTTTTTTTATTTTTAAAAATGAGGAGAAAATAGAATAGGATGCTGATTTGTTTAATTTTATGGTTTCACATGCATGTCTGATCTTTTTCTGAACGGACAAAATTTCAAGACTGGGATTTTGACTTATTTTTGCTTACAAGAACTTTCTATGTTCTTGGACAATAATATCTTTCCATACTTTCTAGTCTCTAGGGCGTTTTTCTTGCCATTCATTTGACTAAAAGATGACCAAATTCTCTGAATGTTCCCTGTCCAAGTTGTCATTAACTGAAATCTTCCTTCTGACAGTCATCAAAATTCGAAAGAGAAAGCAGGCTTTAAAAATATTCTAGTCTTTTTCGTGAAATTCCCTCTTTCCCCTTTGGAGGAATTTTCACCTCACATTTTCTGACTTGTCCAAGTCTAGACAACCTGAACTCCTTGAACTGAAATCTTTCTTCTGACAGTCATCAAAACTCAAAAGATAAAGCAAGGAAAGACATTCTAGTCTTTATCATGAAATTCCCTCTTTCTCTTTTGGAGGAATTTTCACTTCAAACTCTCTAGCTTGTCTGAGTCTAGACATCCTTCGGATGAATTCCACTTCTCCTGCACAAGTTATCGTTAATGACAGAATTGTATACTGACATGGTTTACGTTCCACCTTGAATGTCAAACTGGGTTGTGATCTTGAGGCTTGTGTCACAGTATATTGCAGTAACAATGAATTTCCAGAGGTTAATAGAGGAAGTGGAGTGGTTGTCTCATCGCAAAATGAAACAATCAAGTTCTCCTGAAGAGTGTTGGTGCCGTCAAATACCTGAAAAATGCATTATTATGTCAAATTTTTGGTAAGTCTAACAAAAAATTCAGAAATCCAATAGATGAGGTTGTCTGCTGTGATCCTCCAGCAAAATGGAAGTCCTTACTTTGGAAATACCACTGTTCTAATTCCGTGATTCTACAAGGTTCTAAAGAAAAATTTCAGAAGATTCTCTCATTAGATTCTTTTCTAAGACATAAATATTCGACAAAGATTCTAAGACACCGGAAATTTTCGCGGATCTAGGTTTTGATCATTCGTTATTCATTATGTTTGGTAAAATAAGTGTTTTACAGGATACCTTTTACGCGTATTGTGTGAAAAAAGTTATTAAACATTTTAATAATTTTTATATTTGTGACGTGCGTTTCGGAACAGGAAGGACATTTTTGCAAAACTGACAGAAGTGATTTGATTATGATAAGTTTACGGTCAGTAACGACTGGTATGATCTTCACTGATTTTAGTTTGTTTTTAGCAAGCCAGAAGGTTAAACTGACAAATCTTGATACAAACAATAAATGCTAATATTTAAATTACCAGTTGATTGTGGAAATTTTCTACGTGTTTATTGTGCTTTACATGAACAGAAAATATGTTAGGAGATGCTCCAAATTTTACCGTATCTGACAAATGGCGAGCTAACTAACCGATAATCTGTTGCAGCTGCAACTCTGGGCTTCTCCTGTTGAATTGTCGCAAGCTCCAAATACAACTGAGTTGAACGTAAGCTGAATTGTTTCATCCATTGGGACAAATACCTTCCACTCGCAACTTAGCGGTAAAGATTGAGAAATTCGCTCAGGCGAGAAATGTACAACTTGTGATTTCGAGCTTTCAAGCGCAATCCTTCCACCGCATCCTTTCCTCTCTCCTAGATTAGGCAAAAAAGAAAAATTTATCATAAAGATCAAGTGCGCAAACTGAAAAGTAATTGCACATAAACTAAATGCTGCTCCTAACTCTAGAAGCAAACTAGGATGTTGCAAAAAATTTCAAATTCTGGTAATTGAAGAATCTGGATACTTCCTTTTTCTTGGTCTGAAATATTACTTGATGAAGGACAAATCAAATGAAGTTTTCATTGGGTCGAAAAAAAATAATAAGACAACCCATAGCAAAATGGACTACAGGGCTGACAAAATCAAAATTTAATTATTGCTACTGTTGTATAGCGAATTGTTAACAACTCCGACACAGAAAAAACACTCGAAAATATTGAATCAAACTGTAGGGAAGATACAAACATATTTTCTTGCAAAAATCATATACTTAATTCGTGATTCTAGCTACATTTCAGCTTTTACAACGAGTTCAATTCATAATATTGGAGACTAAAAATGGTCAAATGAAAACGGAATTTTATTGGCACTGGATAGAAAGAACACCTGAAATGTGCAAAATGGGAGATGTTTCCCATGCCAAAAAGCACTATCTGGATCTGGTATGATCTGATTCCAGCTAGATACTTCTGCAAATTAGCCAAAATTTGGCACTGGTAAAATACAAAAAATTGGTATCTGTACCCAGTACCGTGGTAAATTCATTTCAGTACAACTTTGATTGGCACAAAATTGAACTTAACGGCTTGCAGCTTCAAGGTTTCCATAATTTCTTCATTTTCCGACTCCCAGACTTTTTTCTGCTTTTCCCCGAGTCCAAAATTTCCACGTTCTTTGGCTTTCCCTGACTATCGTACAAAACCTCTGCTTAGATTTTATTTATTTTAACTATGCTGACTTTTGCTAAACTAAGGGTAATAAACTTCTACTTCTAGAGATTCTAGGATGAGCCTTAAATTCGGTAACTCATTTCTTATCAGCTCAATGACCACGCAATATGATGCAAGGAACAGGAAAAAAATCATGTTAGTTTTTGGTGATGATTGTGTAAAAATGGTTCAAGCAGTTTAGAAATACCAAAACTGCAAACAAGTTTTTTTTTCTTTTTTTACTCGCAGCTAATCAACTCATCCTGTATTCATTTAAAATTTTAAATCGCTTTCATGGTGAAAGTAAGTTATGAAGAACCAAATAAACAAAATTTAGGTATACTAAGAAGTAGAACTTATCTGAAGAGAAAAGGAAACAAAAAAGAAAGAGAAGGAAATAAAACGAGAAAAAAACCTAAAGAGGGTGAATTGTGAATTACCATAAGTGAAGAAAACATTGGCCTCGAATCCTGTCTCTTGCGTTAAGCGGCCAAGAAATGAGACTGACATTGTATTGTTAGTAGAAGTGAAAGTCCTGTAGGTTGTACCAGTTTCGTCACAGAACCTTGCAATTTCAGTGGCATCTTCTCGTGGCCTCAGACCATCATAGACTCTCAAAGTGTGAGCAAAGCAGGTTGACGTCTGTAGCAGATTTACTTTTGTGAACCTGAAATCAAGTAACAAAGATATATACTCACAAAGACTTCTTTGTTGATGTAAGACTTACATTGATACTGAACAAGCTCTGAGAGGATTAACACATATTGACAGCGTAAGTCCGCAATCACAAAACTCGTTTGAGGTGTCTGAAAATCTCCGCGTCTATGTTATTTTTTTTTTAAAGGAGAACAAATTGACATCATTCCTTGAAGTTTTTGCAGAATTTTATTTGCACAGAGAAGAAAAATCACGGCAGATTTAAAGAGTTGCCATTGAGTAGTTTTCCATTTAAAAAATAAAGAATGACAGGAAGTCTGCGACGTTGCAAACCGAGTTATGTGATTGCCCACTCACACCGTCCATATGTATAATGAGGCTCCTCTAAATATGCTGTTTGTCTGTCAGAATTGCGACAAAGTGTCAAATAATCAGATTTCAAACTTGGCGAACTTTTCACACTCATCATTTTTCCTTATACTATGTTTCATCCATTAAAATTACTATACATTTCCTAGACGAAAAGTATTTGTCCCTGAGAGGAAGAAAATTCATTCACGTGACAACAAAAAACATGGTTTTCGATAACCTGATGTCAGAAGTGGAAATCTTTTCTAGGTTCACAAAATAATTTTTTTCTTTCATCGAAAGTACCTAGATCAAAATAAAAGAACGAATCATAAAATATAAATGAATTGATTAAAATTAAACTGAAGTAAAAAATAATAAATTCAATAAGGTAATTATTGCAAACAATTAAAATAAGTACCACCCAATCAATTCAATCATGCTATTTCATGAAGGCTTTCACAGCTAGTCTTAATCACTTGCGAAGCAGGCGACATTTAAGAGGATGCACAAAGCATGCCCTGAACAGCTAATACAGCTAAATATAAATTCAAAATGAAATATAGGAGGTAAAATTTGAAACACTATAATCAACAAACAGGTTTTGGTAGTTTAACGTCAAAATAGAGGATCATGGCCGGAGCAAATAAAAACCTCTGTCTCAAATCAAGAATAAGGTACATCTAAGTACCAACATAATTTTGGTGCTGATGAGAATTTTGAGGCTTTGGACAACTGACGGCCTCTTCAATGGCATGAATTAATAAGTAAAAGAATATGGGCACTTACTGCAAAAGCACTATTTGGCCGGGAGGCGCAGTGATATTCCAGTCGCACCTGCTGATATCTCTAAAGCTGTCTTTGTATCCCGCTGCCAACTTCGATGGAGCACTTGTGATGGCACCACCACATCCTGTAAACCGCAATAAATACACCAAATAAGGCTGCGATAAGTGAGTGCCTTGAAGCTTTTTTTCAGAGCAAGGAGCATGTAATCCTACTTAAATTCTGATAATTTTTTTCATTCTAGACAAAATAAGATCTAAGGTTTAAGATCGGTCAGGCTCGGACCAATTAAGATTTTTAAATTAGCTTGCGTATTAAAAGCAGATAGCAGAGAGCATTTAGACTGCATTTTGTAGTCAGGAACTAATAATTTTGGTTTATTCGTAGAGGAAGTTTCAAAACCTCGATTTACTGGATGGGTGATGGGTGTCAGGAAAGTTATTGAAGAAAATTGCAACAATTTGCGAGTGGGGTTGGTTTCTTTCCAAAACATTTAAATATGAGATGATATTCTGAAGTAGTGCAATGTATATGTGACTGTTTTGCTTGGCTCTATTAAGTTGTAAAGGACTGTATAGTTTAGATCTTGAAAAATCATGCTTGAAAAACAAAGAGAAACGGGAGAGATTTAAAGATAAGTTGCAAAAAGCAAAATTCCCCTCTGAGTTGTCCTCCTCTTGTGTGACTGTTTTCAAATTTTTGATGTTCCTGAAAAAACTTTTGATACAGCTGAAACCAGGGTGTCTACAGACTTGGCAGGCAAACGTGTCCCGAATTATTTAGGTTTGCCTTATTAAAAATAATCAAAACTCCCTTACTTTTCACATAAAAAATTTACACACGTAGAACTGAAAATGGAAACGTTTTTGCGTTAATTTCACTGCTCATGAAAGATACATGTGAACCTTTTTTCCTCAGGCATCAATAATTAAAATAACTAAAATGTCAGCTCATTGAAAATGATTCCTCTATCCACTATTGAGGAAGTAACTCTGAGCACTGAGCACTGAACCAGACTCAGTTAGGCTGTGAGGACAGCGATGATTTTTTTTTCAGATCTCAAGTTTCAAGATATTTCCAATTTCCAATCTATTTCATAAAATTTCCTGACTTTTCCTTCATATGCCTCAAAAGATAAAATTTCCTTACAATTCCTTGTTTCAGGTTTTTCAGACCTGTAAACACTCTGTGCAGCAGCTTTCTAAGATAGTAATAGGTGAGTCATACACTCAAGACATACTTGTTGAGCAATATGCCACTACATATAATCCATGAACTGTGCTTATTAGATACGCATATAATCCATGAACTGTGCTTATTAGATACGCATATCGTCGTTTCTCAAACGAACAATTTTTGACAAGAATATGCAATTTTCGTCCGGAAATTTCGTGATACTTGCATAAGATCAAAGGAAAACTCGGTAAAATTTTCAATTAGAAATTCCAAAGATTCTCCTAATAGAAATTGAATTTGTGTAGGGGAATTTGGCAACAATGAAATATAGTTACATTCTTTTGTGAGGGGAACAACGATATTGATATTAAACGAGGATATTTTTTTGCACTATTGATAAAAGATTTGTTTACCTAATACGTGATACTTTACGACAAAGCCGAGATTATTTTGGACGTAGTCATCAGATTGCAGAACAAGTGACACGATGGACTTGAACTCCTGTTTTGGCGGGAGCGTGTGTCCGCAGTAGACCTCTCGCACGCTTAACTGACGGGACCAGGAGGACTCGAATCCGTGGAGCGTCACGTTGTGATAGGAACAGCCGCTCGGACCAGCTGTTGAAAAACATTACTTCCAATAAATTAATGAAATGAATAGAGACGGCCCAGTTTAACAGGGTTTATATTGATAGGTACATTATCATCTTAAATCCGAGCACTTTCATTAGCTTTTTTCATTAGCATGCTTCCCATAATTCCTTTTCTCAGACCTTTCCAGAAATCCTTGCTTTTTCATTGCTCTTTCCTCACTTTGTCTTTACCCAATACCCATTTTGAACTCTGACAGATTTTAACAAAGGTAGGATGAATTCGGATTCAAAAAGTGGAGATGTTAGAGAAATTAATTAAATTACGCAGCATCAAGCTGAGATTTTGCTTGAGAAAAGACGGGATGAGATTAACTATGTATAAATATTGCATAGCTCATCGGCTCTTTTATTTCATTTATCACAAAAATCTCTACTTTCCGTACCTTTTCCGTACTTCAATACCAACCTTTCAAAATCTGTGCTTTTTTACTGTATCGGTTCTTTTTTCATGCGTCAGACTCCTTGTTCGATGTTGCATTAGATTTTGGCTTTGATTTTGTTGCACTTATATTTTATTAGATGTTGGCTATGTTAAATCCTACGTTTGTCACTTTGGTGTGGTAAATGATGTTGCGCATAGCCTATGAGAAAATTGCTCCATTACGATAAAAAGCTTTTCATTCAATATTAAACTATCTCTTTGTAGACAAATGAGATTGTTCCGGAGAGAAAAGCTCTCAAATGAAATTATTAAGGATAGTGGTGTTTATCTAGTTGGGTCAAAACTTCAGTTTTTACGTTTATGACAGAAAATGTGCTCTAGTACTTTGAAGAATTATATTTGAGATTCTTGTGCCAAAAAGTGTAAAAATACATTTTGCATAAATTCCTTTTGCTCACAGCTAAGTCTTTTGAACTTGACATTTCAAACGTTTTAACTCCAGGTAGGTTAGACAATATTGAACATCTTTGGGTAAAAATGTTTGTAAAAGACTCGTCTATGAAAAGGTGAAAAGGTTAAAGTCACTTCAGCACTAAGCAAAGTTTTACGCTTCTCGAAATGAGATTGGACTTAAACCAAAATTGCGAAAAAAACAGCTGACAGGGAGTCAAAGACTAATAATAAATTTTTGCTGCTTTTGGGGCAACAATTGAAAAACTGAATTATTAATAAAAACTTCCACCTGAGGGAATTTTGTTTCAGATTTACGCCAGTTGGTATTGTAAATCCTATTTGATCCCAAAAATTTGCGAAATAAGTTACTGTGAGATCAAAAATGTAGCTTGTCAAAAAAAGAATGATGTAGTCAAATTTCACAGGAGCATTCAAGTAATTTTAAACTACTCAAAAATATTGAGACAGAATTCTTGATACTCGAAATTTTCAGCGAACATTTTTCACTCATGATGGAAAAATTGATTGTTTTCATTGTCTATTCATGTCGAAAGATTTGCATGAAGCACATAGAGAATATTATGATTGATCAGACAAAAAAAGGGTATTCCCACCTTATCGGTGAGAAATGTAATTTTAACGTGACTTACCTACTTCTAAATCAAACTTCAAAAACTCAAGGGAGATTTTTTTGCCAGGTGCAAAAATAGTGTAATTGCAGTTGGCCATGGGATTGTAGTTATCAGGATAGTTCGGTGAGACAATTGTGCCGGCCTGGGCCGTGAAAACTCCTCCGCAGACTGCTTGCCATTCAGCCTGAAAGTTCCAAGAAGCTTAAATAGTGGCATCTAAATAATTGTTTGTTAAGAGTTTGATATTTGGTCGACAGGAGGAAAGTGACAGTGCTTTAGCTGCAGGTTTTTGTAGCTGGAATTAAGAACATTATTCCGGAAAGATTCTCAAAAGCAAAATTAAGGACTTTTGAGGTCTTTCTATAAGTTTCTGAAACAATTTTTTTAAAATTTAAAAAATGATCTTAGAGGCCATGAAGAAAGGTTGAAGCTGGAAAAAATCTTCCTCTTAGACTTTTGAGTCTCTACTACCTACAAAAAAAGGTGCTTCCTTAGTACTACAGAAACATGTGCATATTTCAATTGTTTGGTTTCTAAATTTTAACTCCAACTTTTGCTTCCCCAGAATAAATATTATTGGCGATTTTTGCTTCGCAATTTTAGAGAATATTCTTAAAGTTACCAAGAGCAGCAATTCCAATTGCGAGCCGAGTGGCAACCCCTACTTTTAAAAGTCGTCTCTGATTGGCTGATCCGCCTGGTGCCTATTTTCTAGGGCCCTAATGGAAAACAACACAGGGTTCATTTTTCATTGATAATATCTCGAAAAGAAGGAAAACTTTACACATCAGAGATTTCAGGATTCAACTCTTCAGATTTTTCCGAAGAGGTTAATGGGTATTACATGACACTTTTTTCTTAATAACAAAGATCGTTCTACCTGGAATTTTGTTTTTTCATGACACCAAGTGTCATATTTCCGGTTGAAAAAACAAAATTCCAGGTCAACCTGTACGGTGTTTTTGAGGAAAAAGTGTCTTGTATTACTGATCAATCTCTTCAGAGAAATCTGGAGAGTTAATATCTAAAATCTCCAACGTATAAATTGCTCCTTATTTTTGAGATATTTTTGATGAAAAACGAACTGCATGTTACTTTCCATAAGGGCCCCAGAAAGTGGGCACCAAGGTAGATGAGCCAATCAGAGACGACTCATAAAAGTAGGGGGTGGCACTTGGCCTGCAATTCAAATTGCTGCTCTTTTTTTCTCTTTGAAAACAACTGGGAACAATTTGCAACTTTCTAAAATAAAGGTAATTAATCATCCTTCCACACAATAAAATTCACAAACTGAGGAACTTAAGTAATTGATTTTGTAGTTCCACAATTGGACATATTTCTGCCAAACGGAACGATGTGCATTAAGACATGAGCCCTGCGACCCATAGGAATATATGCATAACAGGGCTCTTGTCGTAATGCACATAGTTCCGTTTGGCAGAATTAAGTCCAATTGATTGCTGAACTCAATGAATAATATTCAAATTTCAGTTGGTTGTTTTGTGCCTTGAATTGAAAACCTTGATTTTTTGTTTGGAACGGAAGAGAAGAGAATTACCTTAAAGCCTTCACCGGCCTTGTCTGAATCTGACTGGAACCTAAGAGTCATTCGGCGGTACATTGAGGTGAAACTTGGTGGATGGTTTCGACCGCAGAACTTCGACCGAGGCGGACTCCCACCTTCGAATGCTGTTTGATCTTCATCTTTTTCACTGTGATTGTAAACCTACGTTGAAGTGACAACATAAAATTCTTTTCTTCAATATTACACAAGACAGAGACTGTTATTGATGACAACATTAGATGTATAAAAGGATACACATATCCACTTTGAAAAGAAACATCAGGAAAGAGTATTTTCTATGTGAATGGTAGTAACAGTGAAAAAAAAAAATGAATTGCTTACGTTGGGAATCTAAATCTGTGTCGGTAAAATCTCCGCTATAAGTTGATGGGAAAAGTTTAATTAAAATTAAAAAATATTGAGTACAGGTGAAGGCTAAGTTTTGCCATGTCTGTGCCCCTCTTTGATTGTTTTGTAGGTAGTATTGAGGTAGCATATTGTAACTGAGATACTGCATTATATTGAAATACTATTGTAAAATTATTACGATATGTTTGCAAGATTGTTGTTTTTTTTTTAAAAAAAAAGAAGAAAAAAAACATTTCTTTATGGTCTAAAAACAGAGGATCAATTAAAGATTTAGCAATTCTATTACAATGGCCAATGGTCAGAAGCTAGAGAAATTACGATAAGATCATACTTGAATTGCAATTTTCTTTGAACAAAATTACAATTGTATTGCGACAAAATAAAATTACAATTTTCTCGTAAACTGTAATAAATGTTACTTGGGAATGATCCACACAGGAAAAGTGTAAGTCTCCGCAAAAATAGTCATCAAAGTTATTCAGAACTTATTTCAGAAGTTGGATATGAGAAAATCCTTAGCACGTCTAGAACTCTGTTGCTATGTATCTTGTAACTTACAGGGTTGCCAGCCAAATTATTTTTTTCCATTCCCTGACTTTTCCCTAACTTTCCAATATTTTTCCCTGACTTTTAAGTAGTCTGACGCAGTCTGTTAAAGTGAAAATGAGCATGAAAATCCCGCAACGCCAGCCCGAGACCACCCGCGCCTAATTCCACGAAAAATCAGAAAAATCCCTGACCAACACCGAAATTCCCTGACTTTCCCTGACTTTTCCCGGTTGATTTTTTTTTCCCTGACTTTTCCCGGTTTTCCCGGTCGCTGGCAACCCTGAAATTACCTTCATCCTAAATTACGAACAGAGGAGCTATTATGAAAGTCTTAAACTTGCAGACCAATCGGAGAGCTACCTACACACTTTTTTTTTGTAATAAAAGGGTTAAGATAGGATTACCTCTTCTTAAAGTGTACGTACTCTAAAGAGATAATCACATTTTATGTTTGAGACATCCTATTGCACTCTACCTTTAAATCTTAGAGGGCACGAAAGAATGACTGGACGTATTTATGCTAAATGGAACTATGTGCAAGTGGGAGGATGGGGTGTGCTCGTTAGGGGTTGCCATAAGAAAGCACCAGTAATGTCAGCGGCAACAAAGCCGTCCCCGTTTTCACTCTTGCTTGGCTTTAACTTACGAGCCCTGTCCACAAGGCTCTTGTCACATGCCCACGGCTCACAAGTTAGTGTTCAGTTCCTTTTGATTTAATTGAAAATCCCGCTTTCCCATTTTCTCAAAAGGAACTATATCCATTGACCACATTGTTTCTTATCCAGCTTCCTTGAGCACACCCCATCTTTCCACTTGCGCATAGTTCCTTTTAGCATAAATACGTCCAACTGTTGGGATAACAACTTAAATGAGTTTTAAAGGTGAAAAATACACACCATGATAAAATCTTTGGTGCAGTTGTCACTTTCTTCCAAGTAAAATCTATCTGTGAATTTAAGATTGACCCGGTAACCCGGAGGGACATTAATCGTCCAAATACAACTGGTTAAACTCGGGTACATGTTTGGATAGTTTGGTGATGTTACTACGCCGTTTTCCCCAACCAGCAGTCCGCTGCATGGACCTACAGGAAAAAAAATCCAACTTATTAAGCGAGTAAAAATAATTACGCAGTGATTAGTCAAAAAGATAAAGATGTGAATCGACCCTGGATTACCTCAATACAATTTATGTCACAAGTTTGATAGCAGCAAATACTTCTATGTTACCTCAGCTTTGATTTTACATCGTATTTCTATCAAAATCATATCAATGGATTCATGCAAAAGAGGACCAACTACATTGCAAGATTTAAGAAAAACCCAATGATTGTTTTTCTTGAATCTTGGCCACGAACATGTAATCTCAGGTTTTTTCATCGATATTTTTTAATTTTTAATTTACTTTCTGACTGAAAATGACTCAGTTTTGGGTTGAAACATCTTGAATGTTTTACTGTTGTATTTTAGCCTTGTTTCCCGTTTATCCCCCCTTGTTTTTCTCCTGTTACCATTGTCTCAGGCTGCTTCGTAAAAATTTATAACTATAAAACTAGAAAATTAAGTCTCTTGATTACAACTTCTTAAGATTTATATTAAAATTTCATTACATCAAGAAATTATTATTTAAAATGTGTGCACAAATTTTGGGAGAAAATTCTTGAAAAGACAAAAAAAATATAACACCAAACAGCCTTCGTAAAAAATCATCCCCCAAAACGCTATGCAAAAAAATACTTGAACTTTTTAACTTAAAAGATTTACCAGTGTTGGTGGGTGAGGCACGGAGACGAAAACCTTTCCTGCTGTTTTTGTTGGATGAGCTGTGGAATTCAATAAACGTAGAAGGGTGAATGATGAGGACCTCGTTTGTAATCGGGCCGCAATATTCTTTCTGGAGTGGGTCCTCCGTTGAGCGTCCATTGTATATGCGCAAGAAGTTGATTTTACAGTCAGGTTCTAGATCTACTGACTCTACTGTAAGCTGGAACATTCGGCAAATGATTACTAATTTTTGTCTTTAATTTTTTTAAAAATCATCTTATAAAAATCTAATCGATGATTAATGAATCTGGGATGAATATTTGTTTTCCATTGAGATTTAACCATGTTCTGATTGCCGTAATTGAATTTATTAAAGCTGTTACATGATTTTTGAATAGTGAAATTTGAATTTGAATTTGATTGAATTTTTTTGTAGGGACTTTGAGAGGATGAATTAAAAAACATATGAAATGGCATGATTCAAAACAAAATGTACCTTAGCGTAATTCCCATAATCCAGGTACCAAGCACAGTCCGACTGACCATCATATGGATCTGGAGCATTTGGGCTTGTGATGATTTGGTTTACGTCTTTGACCACTCCTCCGCAATTCGTCGTTCGAAACGAGATGGTGAAATTAACAGGCACCAGAGTGGACGTTGACCACCAATCCTTCTCTGAGGTTATCGACTGAAATCCAAGAACAACCCCAATGACAACAGTTGCTCAAAGCAAATTTTCGTCGATTTATATGAATCACTTTTGTGAAAAATATTACAACCAAGCACTCTTTGGTTAAGTGTAGAAACTTCCCAGTCACCATTTTTATGTCAGTTAGAGTAATTTATGGATGGCCTTTAAGAGACACAAGGTATCTACAGGTCGAGAAATTTTAAACAAGGTTTCCATAATTTCTTCATTCTCCAATTCCATGACTTTGCTGACTTTTTTTTGCTTTTCCCCGACTTCAAAATTTCTGAATTCTTTGACTTGTAATCAAAACTTCCTATTATAATTTTTTCTTTTAATCACACTAACTTTTGCTGAGCTACAGGAAAAATCTTCACTTCAAGAGATTCAAATTAAGAAAAAAGGGACTTGGTAGTTATTCAAGTACTTTCAAATGGTGCCCATTGAAGTTGCTGAACCGACGTATTGCTGGCAAAATTCCCTGGTTTTTTTCTGAGAACTTTCTGACTTGCTCAGATTGCCGTAGATTCCCTGACTTTCCAAGTTTTTACGACCATCAGAATCCCTTACGGAAAAAATTAAATTGCTGATTTAACAATTCAATTGCTAGAAAAAGTGATTGCAATGTTTCAATGTAGATTTTACAACACAAAAATGCTACTTTAACCATCCCCGTAGTTAAATTAGCTTACAATGGTGGTTAAAGTAGCATTTTTTTGTTTTTAAATCTACATTGAAACATCGCAGTCACTTTTTTTAACAATTGAATTGTTAAATCAGCAATTTAATTTTTTCCGTGCTTATCAGACAATTCACATAGATTTTATGCTTCTAAAAATATTAATTCAACGTTGAAAAACACGGAAATAAAAAAATCTAACTTCTGAGTTCATTACCTTGATTTTAACTTGCGGAAAAGGAACCCGCACTGTAGCACTGGTTGGTTCATTGGAACAAAATCTCTTCAATATTTTTCCAGCTGAAAATAATAAATACCCACATTAGTAACATAGAGCTACTCACTGAACATTAGTCTATATGAAGTTGGCATCATTCATACACAAAATAAGTCTGTCTGCAATAAATTCTTCACATATTGAAAGACATAGTGCAAAACGACATATGTACCTCCCGTTGCGACGTAGCAGACTTCCTATCATACTTTAATTTTTCTTGGGAAACTAGTCTACATATTTTCTTGAAATTTTCCTTGATTTTTCGTCTTTGTTAGGAGATTCTGTATATTTTGAACTATGTAGTTAACTTGTTTACTCTTCCAAAAATTAAAATATTGGCAGAAATGAAACACTGCTATAGAGATACGTGGTTTTGTACTTTGGCCATCGATATCAAGATGCACGGTTGTTGTGGAAAATTCATCCAATTTAAAGGATTAAAATAAATGACAACTCTTCAGAGCATCTCTCTCTTGGCTTTGTTAGAATGAACATACATTCTTTTTTCCCTGAAACAAATATTAGGCCAAGAGGAATGCTGGAGAGAAAATGAAGTTTTGGTGAACCATACTTTTTTGCTGATCATACAGTTGAAAAATCCTTGAAAGATGAGGATTTATCGTCTCCGCATGAAGGAGTGT
Source organism: Bemisia tabaci (assembly GCF_918797505.1). Taxonomy (NCBI): domain Eukaryota; kingdom Metazoa; phylum Arthropoda; class Insecta; order Hemiptera; family Aleyrodidae; genus Bemisia; species Bemisia tabaci. Next base: position 1,804,217 of record NC_092801.1, on the reverse strand, counting down.
ACCTTGTCTACACTGTTTCAGTATTTCTGAAAACACTATTTTTTTATCTGAGAACCGTCTCACAATGTGTCTGTAAATGTTAGGGTCCTTTTTCACAAGTGCCAAAAAAAATGAAATGCTTGTAAGAAATTTTGAAACAGCGCAACTAAGGTACAATCCTTTGAGCGGGGGAAGATAAAGTATAGTAGAGATAAGAATGTATCTCGTTTGTTCTCCTGACAATTCTCCCATGTTTTACTCATAGAAAAGAAACAAGATAGAGCTGCCCCCAAAACAGTTCTGGTTCTTTCTTTAATTTTTGGTATTTGTTCTCGTCTCGCTCAACCAAGTTGCATAGTGCAGTTGAAAAATGAGAGGCTGTCGAAAACACATAATTTTCTTACTTGATCTACAAAAAGATTACAAGAGAAGAGTAGGAAATAGTGGCCTACTAAGGTTTAAAACCAGTTTTAATTTTTTTAGAAATTAAACTATATCTTGTAGTGCAAAACATCATGTCCTTTTAGTGTGTGGCTTGTCTTAGTGTGAGGACCATCTGGAGGAAAAATTAAGGACAGAACCAACTTACAATCACCAAAAATTGAAAGCGCATTGTAAGTGAAGCACTGAGTTCTATTCACCGGCGCCAGTACGCCAGCTACATCTAAGACAAAAGTGGTGTTTTTGTCTTCCTTTGTCTTTTCCCATATACAGAAGACGGAGCCATTTGTGTTGGGCGATGATACCGTGCCAGCAGCTTCCAAAGGTCCGCCACAGAGCGCTTCCTCCGTAGTCGTGAAGTTGAGCATGAATCCTCTGTTGAAGTTAGCCTTACTGTTTGTCACATATGAAATAAGCATGTAATTGGCCGAGGATTCAATTTTCGTCCCAAATGCGATTGGCCCAGTTAATGTTGTGATTCGACTGCTGTAGAAATTATCATTATAAAACTGAAAGTGGAAAAAAAGAGAAATATTTTCCTGAAACTGTATTCTGTATTCTAAAATGAACAAAAAAAGACTTAAAAATAACGAAATTAACAAATAATCCCCATCACGACATGTTTAGCAAAATTGTCTTTCCTTTTTCTGACTTTCTGTGTCTTTCCTGACCCTTGGATTTTTCTTCTCCCTGATTGTCACTGATTCTTCCCAACCTTATTTACCAAATTGGAAAAATTGGGAAGATTGGAAGTGCAAAAATAAACAGAGCTCAGTGCAAAGCATCGGTGAAAATTAATAAAACTTAAAATTTCAAAGAGAAAAATTCAGTACAGAACAGGATGGAGCACTGGAGGGCTCAGTATCAAAGTGCTGTGAAACTGTGTAAAAAATCGCAAATCTTGGACAAAAGTTTGCAACTCCTGGTTACGAGTTTTCTCCCATTGACTCTCTCAGACCAATTTTATCTCCTTAATTTTCCCAGTTTTCCTAGTCGCTAGACTTCCTGCATCAGCTCCTGTACCTCTTTTGTAATCATTCTCCGCTCTTTGTTTGTCTTAAACTAAGAGAGTTGGATATGACATGACAGTGGCAAACAAATTAACCAATTAAGCGACAGAAAATCGGGATATTATGGTGGTGTTCATAGCTACTCAGTCAGAAAGATTGAGACTTTTCCTTATCTTTTTCTTCTCCTCATTTTTTCCTGCTTTCAAAAACAAAACAATCAATTAAACATTCTCAGCAACCCATAGGATTACTCCATCACTTTCAGCGGCAGAGCAATACAGAGAGACTTTTCTTGCCTTACAGGGAAAAAAATTATCTTTGATCATCATGAAAGTCTTCATGAAGTTTTATCATAACAATCGATCAATATGGTCTAAACGGAGAGGGATACTTATGAAACAGAAGTGATCCCATTTTCCGACTGAATCACTCAAATAAAATTAGGCTGGCAGCATTCTTCGACAGTGTTAGAACAGGGATGGGTTTCAATAGTAAAACCACAAAATTACAGTAACAGATTCCTGTCTTCGAAATTCTCGTTCATATTAAATTATTTTAAATCATACTACTTGACATTATTGTACCAAATTATCAGAACATGTTCTTGCATAAAAAACTGCACGGAATTTTGCAAAAGAATGATGACCTCTTTTAAAAATCGTAAATCTGATAGGATGAATTTCACCATTGAAATGCCATTACCTTAAGCCGTTCAGCCGATGATGATTTTGAAGCTGAATCTGGAGAAACGAAATTTGCTCTCACAATGGTCGCAGTGACCCGGCGACCTTTCGGAGCCTCAATCCGCCATGTGCAATGATACAATCTGTCCGGTTTCAGTGGATAGTTCGGTGAAGAAACATTGCCAAATGGGACGGTGAGCGTCTGATCACAATCTGCGAGAAAATCATACTGCATGAAAAGGTACAACTGAACAGGTCATTATCAAAAAGACTTTAGCATTAAAAAATCGAAAATAAAGTTTTTTGTAATGCAGTATTACAATGGCATAGATGCGTCTTGTAGCAAAGTGGCATATAGACAGACTGATTTTTAGGGCCTGAAAAACATCGGAAAGTCCAGTCATGCTCAAAAAGACTCAAGTGCCAAAGTGCTATACATATATGATGATTGGATCCGACTTGAATCCCTCATGCTGTTATTTAGAATTTTTAAGAATGAGGGGGATACATGTTTGTTCTTTCAAGCCAAAGGTTTCCTGTTTTTGAGATTTTAGTGCCTAAATTTTTGCACTTATAATGTAAAGGATCACCAGTAATGTAATCAGCAGTCAGTAAGTCATCATCGTATTTTATATAAAGAAGGAGTAAATGAAAATTTTGTGTGCATTACGGCTGAAATACTAAATATTTGACTTTAAGTGGGGAAAATATGCTGAAATAATTCTGTTCATTCTCAAAAAGGCTCAAGTGTCAATTTGTTTGTTCCTTCTTTTTCCCTGCAAACTATAGGAGTATTTCTGTGACAACTATGATCCAATTTTAAACTGCAATATTCTCCCACATTCAATTTTCTGACCTCCGTAATTTAGAACAGGTCGATTGCAATAGTTTTCACTAATATTCTTGAATTCTCATTTTTGAGGCTTGAGTCTTTATGAGGATGAACAATTCAATTATGATTGACTTAACATGGTTAGGTTGTGATTGTGATGGTACACTAACTCTTAGCAAAAAACTTAAAAGTAAAACACCCGATACACAAAAATAGGATTTATAAACATGCAGTACTCTTTCTCTGTAATGAATCAGCAACGGACCAAACGATTTTCATTTAAAAGAAATTTTCGTCACATGAGCGTTACTGAAATTAAGGAAGGAAGTGGACCAAACAATTCCTTTCTTACAGAGAAATTTTTGCTGTAACGGGTCTTGTTAGAGAGAGAGAATGTATACCAGGTAATCACAACAAATTTTGATCTACAATTGCACATACTTGAAAACTTTGCTGTGTAATCCAAAACAAAACCAGCATGAAAAACATCCGAGTCGGGCCCATTTGAGTTACTTCCGGAGACAAAAGACACCAATACTCGGTTGGAAATTGATTCGAATGTTGGTGGGACATAATGGCGGCAAGCTCGAGCTAGTTCCGTTTCTGCACACACACAAAATAAAATAGATAAATTTTACAATAGGACAAAACCATGATAGTTTGTGTAAAAACTATCTAAAAATTTTTAAACAAGATCAATTTGATGGAAATTTAAGTAAAATTATGAAAATTTTACTGATTATGTTCACACTAGGTCACACTTACTTGAGCAAATGTTGCATCCAAGAAAAAGTAGTTGGTGTGTCAAGTTTTTTTATCTGAAGGTTCTAATTTCTTTTCTTTTTCTTCTTCTTCTATTTTAATTTAAGAAATTACTCATTTTAATCATTATGAAATTATAGAAAATAGAATGATTTTGTTTATTCCTCTTTTTTTTCTCGAGTTTTTGGTTTGATTAATAATTTTAGTTTCGACTTTACTTTCAGTTTATATACGTCTACAGATGCTCTTCTTCATTACAGTAATGTTTGGTCGGTGATTTAAGTGATATAGTAATGAATTCATTTAAGTTTAATGTAGTAAAATTGATATTATTTATAGTTAGTTGATTTTTATTTTTATTCTATTAAAATTTTAAGATAACTATGACTTAACTATTTTACTTTTTATTAGCAGTTTGTTACTTTCATCAAGTATTCGGGATTTTCCTGGCTCAAAGAATGTTTGATGGTACTTAGTTAAGACGAGTTGAATTTTTTGTTCTTTCTTTCTTCTCTTACTGAAAAGTAATTTTTTCAAAATTACAAGCTCTTCAGCCATAGTTATTTGCCAAAATTCAATGAAAATTATACATAAACTTAAGGCATTAAATGCAGAGGACAATAAAATTTCTAAAGTTCTACAGATGGATCGACAAATTTTGAAAGATCGAATGTCTCAGCTATAGGTAGTCAGTAGTTTCTGGTATCAAGTCAAAAAATTTAGAGGAATGGGTTCCAAATTAAAAAAGTTGCCATGTATTTGCAATCAAGGATGAATCTGAGATATTAGAGGATCTTTTAAAGGGTATTACGCTATTGATAAGGATGAGAGGAAAAGAATGGATCATTGATCAAAAAGCATTCTCAGAAAAAGTTTGAAGTTTTCTATGAAGACTTTTCTTCTCAAAAATCTGGAGGAAAAGAGAGCAAAACAACAACAAGTTTGTATTGTCCTGAATGCCACAAAGTTTGGGTTTTTCAGATAAGGTAAAATAAGAGACAAACAGGAAAAAAACAAAAACAATGAGCCTCGGCTTACAGGTTTTTGCAGTCAGATCCCACTCAAATAAAATTCTTGAGATTATTCTTTGAGGCAGACGTAACATCGAAACTTCTCATTTACGGCGAGCAGACACCCATCTTGGGAGGTTCATTTTGAAATTACTGTGTGTACACATTGACGCATCTTGAAGGGCAAGGGGGTGGGGGGCGGAGCAGTGATCATACCCCCTCTTTGCATCACGAGAGGGAAACAAAAGAAGGGAAGAAAAAATGTAAAAAACATTAGTGTGGAATGCTAACCACCACCCCCCCCCCCCTTTTCATTCCAAGCTGCTACGTCCGCCTCTGAGAGTACGTAAAATTCCTCCACTCAGTCAAAACTCAACATTGCGTAAGCAGTCACAACTCAGACGTCATTGAAGCCAAAAATAACAGGAAGAAAAGAAAAGCCATCATAAACTTAAAATATCTAGTTTTATTTTGTCAACAACTGGTCCCAGTTCCGCAGAAAAAAGCCATCTCTCTTAGCTTATTTCAGAAACGACATAATCTTCATCTGCCTACCCTTGCAAATGGGAGCTTATATACTGGTGTCCAGATACTTACTCTGTTTCCTTCTACTAAACTCGATCCAACTAATCTGCAATGCTACGGAAGGACGCCATATAGGCATTTCAATGGTGCCAAATTTTGTCCAATTAAATAATTAACTTTAAAAAGAGGTAAAAAAATTTTAGGCGAGTAGACAAGATTAAATTGCGAATTATTTTCTCTGGAAATTTCAAAGAAAAAAATTCACAAGACTCCCAGAACCCCCTGGTACCACTGGCTGTTTAAAGAAAATTAAAAACTTGTAAATAAATCAAATTCTTGAAGAACTGTTAGAATATCCAAGTTCTTGGAAACTCTTAAGGTTTTTTTAAAAAACGAGAATGCCACCTTGCAAAAATACAATTTTTTTATCACCGTATTTTAGTAAATGTTGACAAAAATTATACATGAATTTTACAAAAAATTTTAGTTTTTTATGTTGCATATCTTGTGGTTCATCTTGTGTTTAACATTAAAATGAAAGATTTTTAAAATTTGACAAAATTTTAATGCTAATTTTCCTGCATAGATTTTCTATACCGTAAATTTCACACAAATTTTACTGAAAGAAAGAACAAAAAGGTCTAACCTAAACTTGCACATAATAAAAATTCCTAAACAGTTTTGATTTTTTAAGTCCAAAATTAACAGTTAATGCTACCAGAGAAGTTATAAATATCTTTCCTTAAAATTTCCTAAAACTTGGATATTTCAAAGTTTTCTAAGAATTTTCGAAATTCACCAGTTCTTTAATTTTTTTTTAACAGCCAATGCTACCAGGATTGCAACTCAAATTGTCTAAAAAATTCGAAGAGAAATATTTACAAAATTTCCACCAAAAATAAATCCGTATTCAGTGAGAGGAAATTTGGCAACATTCGAAAATTGCAGTCACATGCCTGCCTGCCTCCCCCCACCCAGGTGAATTTTGAACTTCGCATCCTGTCCACACTCTACAAGCCCAATCACAAGATAAACAAAGTGAGTTAATAAAATCTCTGGGCAAACAGCAAAGACTGAGTGCGACACCTAGGAAGAGATAAGGGGAGGTGATCAATCATTGTGATCCTTGATGTGTTGAGATAAGCTCAGGAACTGCCACTGGCATAAGACCACATCACTGTGATCGGGGGCTTGCGTACGTGAGGATTTGGATAAACAAGTGAAATCAGGGTCAAAGAGATTTGAGGAATTACTTGGGAATTATAAAAGGAGAAGTTGTCTCTGAGTGTAGTAAAGTGGTGTTCGTTAGTCTTGACATTGCGTTTGCTGGAATATACGTCAAAATGAGGGTGAAGTAAGTTTAAGTCTCTTATTTATTCTTCAGTTAATGTACATTTCATTGATGCCATAGGAAAAGCGATGGGCTATTTAAAAAGTTTTCAAAAAACAAAAGGAGAGTATTGACACATTTGTAAATGCATCAAACTGTATGTTACGATAGAAAGTAATGCTAAAATTTGGGGGAGGCTAAAGGTAAAAGGCGTTAGGACATTAGTACTTTTACTATCAAAACGATAGTTATTTTTTTTCTTTCCTTTTTTGTTCACCTACAGAGGTATTGAACAGCTTCCGATTTTACAGCTCTTCTCTGTACACTTGAAAGGCCAGGGTGTCTGTAGACTTGAGAACGAAAAATTACTTTCTTTTTTAGATTGTCCATAATTAAAACGATATAAATTCCTTTTTCCTACATCAACAATCTACTAACAAACATTTGGACCTTCAGCTTTAGCGCGATGTATTCTCGATATTCTATCAATATTTCTCAAATTTTAACAATTTTCGTGGCTTATTCTGGGGAAATGAAAAGTTCAGATGGTGGATCAGCCATTAAGGAATGTTCAGGCCAAAAATCATCTTCTAAAATCTTAAAATAAAGTCAAAAGAACTGATGCTATTATGCAAGCAATTTCAATATATCGATATCAATGGTTGATTGTAAACAGTACTTTTGACTTTGCTTCAAGACTAAGGAAGATGATTTTCGGCTCGAACATTCCTCAATGATTTATCTATGACTGAACTTTCGATTTTCTCAAGATAATTAACCTAAAGGTTAAAATATGGAATATATCAATCGTACCCCATTGCACGAAAGCTAAAGATCAACCTTAAGGTAAACTTTTCTCAGGTGCTGGATGGATTTCGAAAGACTTTTTTTTGTTTTTTCTTGACCTACTTCTCTAACTACAAAAGTGAGGGTTTTTCCTGTTTATTCTTAAAAAAAGGCCTAATTTGCTATATTTTTTGCTTATTTTTATTTTCTTCAAAACTCATACAAATTTCAATTTTCAAAATTACAAAAATCCTCTCGTCTAGAGCTAGAAAAAAGTCCAAGGAATCAAACAAAAAAAGTTTTTGAAAATTCATCCGGTAGAACCTGAGAAAAGTGTACCTTTGCATCAGTAAATTTAATGTGATGAGGATAGGGATTAATGTCTCTCCTTAAATGTCATTGGCGGATCCAGCAAATTGGCAACATTGTCTTTTCACCATTTGAGCCAACGGAAATGTATCGTTTCGTGGAGGGGCCAGGTGCTCTGACACGAATCGATAATTTAGTATAGGTTTAAATGGAGGCAATCCAGCGTTGCTAAATTGCTGGATCCGTCTCTGTTAAATGTGTATAAAACCATCTCATTTATCCAGGCAAGCTGCCACACCTGAAAATGAACATTGATAATTGATTTAAGTGAATTGAAGACGGTGTTACCAACTTAAAAGAATCACCACTCCTACCACTCTTTAAACATCTTTAATTTCAGAAAATGAAGGGGAGGGGGGGGGGGCAATTCACATTGACTTGGAATACGGTATGAAAGGTTATAAAAAAAGGACGGAAGTGGCTGATAACTACCTTCTAAATGAAGAGGGAAGATTTATGGCAGGGAGAGAGGAGAGAGAGAAAAAGAGAGAGCAAAAGCAGAGAGGAAAGAAATAAATAAGAATGGTTCTATATGTATGAAGATTAAGTGGAGTGCGTACGTACACGAACAAACAAGTTGTTGATGTGTGTATAAATTTAATCAATCATAAACTGTCACAGAGAATATTTTTGGATTCCATAGCACTAGAGGTTGCTAAAAAATTTCCCTGATTAGTTTTGATGATCAGTTCTGATCAGTTTTCCCAGATGTTTGATTTGCAGGATGATTACAAAGAGTCAAATTAGATTAAAAAGAGTCAGAAGTAAACCGTCATTTGAAATCTGAGCATGCAACACTGATACGTCAAACAATTTTGAAAGGCGAAGAAAGGCGATTTTGCAATTTTTCCCTGGTGCTTTTGTCATTTTTCTTAACATTACCCGGACTTTAAAAATTTCCATCATTCCTCAGTTTTCCATAACTGTGACAACTTTGTTTAGTCTAGATCTAGCTTTATTGAATTTCAAATTTGATGATTTTAACACTCAGGAAAAATTGAACAAAAGGATCCAAATTTTTAAGGGAACTAGAGGTTGTCCTATTGATAGTAGTTGACCAAATTCTGTTTTTACTCTCACTTTGAATAATACTTAATTAACATAATTTAAAGCATTTACATGCTTTTTTCCTTATAAGTAGTAGCAAGGAACTTGAATTTGGTCAAACAATTGTAATGAATTTTGTATATTTCGTTGCAATCAACGAAAGAAAAAAGACGTAGAAAGGTTCCTTTCTGATGTTCTTCCTTTTTGGAATACTGACTATTAAAAATATTTTTGAACCACCTTCCTTGCATCCTCTGTTTTAAAGGCTTATCTCAGTTCCAGCAATATTTTTTAGGACTTTTCTTGTCAAATTAAGTGCTTTACAACGATATTATAAATAAATTATTTTAATTTTCAGCATATCTTTGATGCTCTTGGCATGCGTGCTGTTGGCGATCTTCTTCAGTGAGACAGTTGAGGCTAAAAAGTATGAGAAAGGAGGAAAAAGTGAAAAAGGAGAAAAAAATAAAGAAATAAAATATAAGGAAAAGGAGAAATACAACAAAAAGTGAGTATGAGCTTTAGTTAAATGAGAGGAGAAACTTCAATTACTAAAAGCGTAAAACGCATAGCTCAATTGAAACATTTAAAATTCTCCAATTATCTTTTATTTTTTCCAAGAGAAACTCATCAAACTGTTTCCCATGATTTTGGGTGCTTTTTTTTAGAATAAGTAAAGAAAATCCATAGAAAACTTCAATGATAACTATTGATTAGTTTTCTATTAAAAAGATAGGGCATGAGTGGAAATTTACTACGTTGCAATCTGAAATGCACATTTTTTTTTTTTTTTTTTTTTTTTTAATTTAGCCATTGAAATTTTGATGCACTTAGTTTCAAAAGGAAGAATTTCTATTTTGCCTAAGCAAAATTTGTGAGCCCCTTCCTCTTAACCTTGCATTTAAACTTTTTCCTTGCCTCTAAAGTTCATTACAAAGATAGCTTTAGTCTGTAGAGATGAAACCAGACATTAGGCCCATTTCTTGTTGGGCATAAAATTTATTTTGACGAATGACATGTTTTAAGTTTTTTGGGACGATTTACAAAAAAAAAACCAAAGAGACCAAAAGAAATACTTGAACGCGTTAGATCAAATCTTGAAAATTAGTTAAATCCTACAAACGCTCAAATTTTTAATTCTTATTTCTTCTATCTAATTTTTATATTTGATTTTTTAAAAATTCTGTGGGTTTTGATGTAGAATATAAAAATCCTATATAGTGAGCTTGAAAATATAAATATTACTATGATTATAGGCGAGCAACCGAAAAAATGTTGCAGAATTTTATATTTAGAGATCTTTAAAATCAAAATTTTCCAGTGTAAACACTCCATACCTAACAGGCAATTTTTCCAGCCATTGGCAGCAATAATATTGACAAAATCTTGATTGGTACTCTTAATTTTTGTACTTTCCTTTTTTTCCAGACATGATAAATCTTACGTCGAAGAAAAGAGCAAGAAATACCTGAAGGAAACCAACGAAGCCGGAAAAGTTGATCACGGCAAAGACGCTGGTAAGATCAAGGACCAAAAGTACAAGGAGAAGTCAAAAAAGGCAGACAAGAAATCAAAGTACGAAAAAGAAGTGAAACAGACATCAGAAAAGAAGCCAGAAAAGACGAAGGAGCCCAAAAAGGAAGAGATCAAAAAGGAGAACGTCAAAAAAGAAGAAGAGAAGCGGGAGAAAAGGTCGGTGCCTGAGGAACAACTTCTTGTAGTTGAGGAGGAGGAATTGCAGCCGAATGAGGGTGCGGCTGTAGTCGCAGAAGTAGTGGCCGAAGTCGAAAAAGAGGCCGCGAAAGAGGCCTCATGCGGAAGTAAAGTTGACGAGTTAACGGAAAAACTTGGGGAGCCAGTTAAAGTCGAGAAAGAAGTTATAGAAGAGGCCAAAGAGAAACTGTAAGCTTTAGGAGAGGGATTGTAAATAATTGTAAATGATGTACATACATTTGTAAAAAGTCTTTCTTCGTCACCAATTGAAGTAAAAAAAATTAGCTGCGTTTGAAAAATTCAGCCTTTAGAAGACCCAATAATTTTTACTTAAGTTTAAAATAAAAATATAGTAATGACTTCATTACATTTTTATCAAAATACAATTTGACATAAATTCCTGCACTTGCAATACCTGTGAATGAGTGTGATTCAGCATATGCTGAAAACACACTCTTTTTAAACGAGTAACTTCAATATTATGAGCCACAAATTAATGGAAATTAAAATAATTCGATTTTTTTTTTTTTTGGAACTTCCGGGCAATTTGGTTACAATATCTCAGAATATGAAATTATGATGTTGAAAAAATCGCCAAGAACAAAACCAAAGTTACTCTCCTGAACAAATTTTTATTATGCGACACCGAATAAAGTTTTAAAAGATTTTGTATCGTAAAATGTTCCTCTTCAGACTTAATTTATGAGATATAAAAATAAAAGAAATTTTTCTGCTCAAACTGGACGTAAAAATTTAATTTTTCCTGGTTACAGAAACAACTCTCAGATTTTCACTCCTTTGGTTACGAATAAATTTCATTAAATTTAATTTTGATAAGACAGTTCATTGAGAAAGCGACCTTAGTACATACTTGGAGGGATATTTGGACTAAATTTTGCGATTAGGAACTGGCTTCTTTTGGAAACAACATGCGTCCTATTAGCTTCTTTCTGCAGATAGGTGCTTTTACTGAGCACACAATAAGCCAGAGAAAGTAGTTTTTCATTCTAAAATGCAGCCCATTTTTCAAGACCAACTTTGGTCCAGTTGAGTAAAAAAACCGAATCTCTGGTTATCAATGGAAAACACTCCAGTGTCCTCCAGAAATAATTTTGGACAGTTATAAAATTTTCGTCCCGCAATACAGCAGATCAAAAGCATGGATAATTATTCCTTAAAACTCTACAATGCTAGTTTGATTTGCTGTCTTTGAGTAATTTTTTTACCAGAATGGTCATAAAACACTCCTTTGAGCAACTGTACCAATATTTCAATTTTGAATTTCTCAGTACTAAAGTCTCATCTGCCATGGATGGTCACACATTGAAAATAAATTGTGAGGAAAAGAGTGGAAAGATAATTTCCTACCACAGAAAATTGTCTACTGTATAGGTATGAAGATATAGGTTCATCTGAAAGACATGCCTCTGGTCGATGAAATGTTTTTGAGTGAAAAATGAGGTTAAGGAAACAACTGAAAAAAGTTTAATTTTATCACCGAGGAAAGATTGATTGTAAGAGGGTTTTTGGTCTTATAGCCTTGCGGAATTTTGATAATTGTTTTTCTCTTTCAAATTTCGGAAGGTCAGACGAGCCAAACTTTCGATTACAATACTCAGATAAAACTCAGACTAACTGTAGAGTGGAAATGCAAAATGACTTAAGTACCATGAAACTGTTTCAGAGTTATTCCGAGGAAACGGAAATAAATTTAACCGTAGACTAACCACACACTCTAATGACCCGCTTTCTAACCTTTAAAATTGAGGTAAGAGTTTTTCCATTTTCTTCAAACCCCCGAAAATTTTTCCTTCAACATTCAGTTTCAAATGACGTTTGGCGGAGTCAAAGATTTTAGTTTCCAGAAAAAATTATAACTTAAAGGGGGAAAAAATATGCACAGTCTGTTATTTGGAGAGGAAATTTACTCTGAATAATTGAATACAGATGCCTAGAAACGAAAATGGTGAGATAAAAATCATACTCTATAATATAAAATCATAAGAGTAACGTGGAACACATAACGCCTGAGGATCGGCCTGTGAAGCGGTTAAAGACATAGACCACTAATGAAAAACAAGATTGCAAAATTAATTTTAACTAAATACTTTTAATGATTTTAATTAGTAATGAAGTTACCTGATACGAGAGATTAAATGAGATTGATGTTAGAAGATTTCTTAAAAAAAAAAAAGTCCGAAAAACTGTTTTATCTGATTTTTGTCATTATTTGAATCAATTTTTTACAGTAGAGGTATGAAATGTCGTGAGATTTTCCCAATTTTTCAGGAATGCGGACGATTTTTCCTAAAGCCATTTTGCATTTCCATTCAGCCCAGCGGACTCAACAGCCACACAATCAATCCTGAACCAACCATTTTTTAAAAGCTTGACTCCATTGTTTCAAATCTTTTTAAAGTTATATTTATTTTTTCACTGAAATAAATTTTTCATCTTTGATAGATTTCTCTAGCATATTTTAGATTTGAGCGTCTGAGCAGAACAGAAACCTGATTGTGACATGAATCCTCAATTAGACCTACATTGAGGGGAAGAGGCTCAAAGTAAGTCTATGAATAGGAAAAAGTATTTGAGATAGCTCCAACATAGAACATAATCTACTTACGGTGGTAGGTGACAGGGTTGACATTGTAAACGACGATAAGATCATGACCGCCACTAGTACAAGACGAGTTAACCTTGCCATCGTAAGCGGGGCCGTCCCCATGGAAGAGGTTAACTGATGAGAAGTTGAACTGGAAGTAGCTCTCTGGACCGGTTATGAGTGTTGTGTTGCAAACCTGGTTCGATGGGTAGCTGTTTGGAAAACCAGGTGATGTCACTTTCCCTTTTCCATAGAATAGTCGGTAAGTTCCACCGCAAGAGGCTGGAGAAAAAAACGTACTCTTAAATTGAAAGCAGAAAAAATAATTGTGTGAGGGCCAGGGACTAGTTTGGAAACTACAAGACTCAATTGTAACCGTATATCAATGGTGAAACTGCAGGAACATGTATCTTGTTATAAGTGTATCAAAATCCACGCTCCAGTTCAATTTTATAAAAGGAGAGTCAACAAACGCTATAGCTTAAAATTGTAACAGAATATTCTTCACACACAGAAGAAAAATCAAGAAATGACATTGAGTGTTTTTCAACCAGAAAAATAACTTATAAAGAAAGTCTGCAACATTCGTTGAGATACACATTCCTGAAGTTTCATGGTTGCTATGAGAAAAGGAAGTTTAGTATACAAAATCTTAAAACTGAAAAAATGTTACCATTACACAGAATGATAATTTTTTCACCATTCAGGCGCAAGACACCAGGCTTTGAAACCAAAGCTGCATAGTAAAAGTTAGGATCTCACAATTGAAAATGATCGTTTTGGCAGAAAGAGATGAAAAGCTTTGCATCTCATGTACAAAGCTAGGAGTAGTTAGAAACAATACAAACAACTTATTGCCTTTGATTACGAAGAAATAAACAAATCAGCTCTCAACTTATTCTCTGGAGTCCAAGAGGAAATTTCCTGTCAAAATTCAAACTTAGATTCCTCCTCGCAACTTCACAAAAATACCTATCCTGAGGTTTTTCTGCCCGCAAAGGACTAAGTTCTTTTTCCTAGAGGACAGTCACATTAAAAAAATATAATTTAACTATGGACACATTGCCTAACGATGACAAGTATGCTCATGGCCGCTCTGAGACAGGTAAGGAATGACGAGATACTTCATCATGAGACCTTACGGAAATGTTTTCATTAGTTCAATTATTCTTTGAAAGCACACTTTTGTAGCACATTCAATGGTGAAACTGCAAAAATGTGCATCTCGGTTGCAGTGTTTCAAAATATCCGCTCCTTTTTAATTTCTTAAAAGCAGACTGAGCCAACATCATGGCTTGAAATTTTCACAGAATATTCTTCACATAGAGAAGAAAAATCACCAAAGTTTTCAAGAAATGAAGTTAAAAGGTTTTTCGTGCATAAAAAATAAAATGTGACAGGAACTCTGCAATGCCACAAACCGATACACGCATTTCTGTAGTTTCACCATCGACTTGTAATACATCTTGTAATCTACACTTGTAATAATAGTAACAAGACTAGCTGGACACATTTCCATACGGTATTTTTTCCCGTCTGATCAGTACTTTGGCATTATTATACACTATAATTAATCTAATCTCATTTTTTTCTGCATTATGACAGTTGAAAGTAAGGAAAGTAAAAGCTGTATAAAAGCTGCTTTTTAAGTTTTCTGACAGAGTGTAATTTGCATGGTATCTTAATTCTTAGCATGTTCAGGTGAGTTATAGGACTGGTCAAAAGTATCCAAACAAAGTTTTGAATTTTAGTCAAATTAAACACTAAAGCTAGGCACGAAAGGTAAAAAATTAATCTTAAGGCGATGTGTTAAAAAATAGTACCTACAGCAGACTATAAGTAACAATGCCTATTTTAAGGATTAAGAAAATTACAAACCAAAGTTTCTTTGAATGTAAAACTTCTAGGATGCATTGACTTCAAAAATACTGAGCGAAAAATCGAGTTATATGAAAAACGGATTGAGTAAATCAGAAATATAAAGATTCTCTGCGCTCTTTTAGTGAGTCTTACCTAGATCAATAGTGGCAAGAAAGCCATTTTTGGGATTTTTCACATCTGTGAAATACTTCACGAGCATTTGGTTTCCGGTTGAGAATAAGGAGTTGGGCACATTCTGGTCGCAAAATCTGCCGAGGACCCTCGAGACTTCAGTCAGACCATCTCGGATCTCGATGTAATCATCTTTACAACTGTAAAACCAAGATACGAGATAAAAATTCATAGTTCAGAAAATCATGAAATCAGCCAAAATCTCAAGAAAATAAGTCATACAAGGTTTATTTGGGTACATTAAAATGAAATTACTGTGGTTTTTGTGTGTTTCTCTCGTTGTTCATATATACTGTATTCCAGTGTTGAGGCGTGAATGATCGATTATCGATATTCTCCCATTTGAAGCTGTGGTAACGAATTTACTATTGAGGCATTCGTTGCAAACACCTTGTTTATCAATCCTTTTCTGCAGGTATAAATGATAGATCAATCGATCTATCGTTGCAAACACCCTGTTTATTGATCCTTTTCTGTACGTATGAATGATAGTTCAATCCATAGATCGTGAAGCACGCCACACTTCTGCTGAATTCCCCCTTATATTAGGCTTGTCCTATGGCTGTTTTGGGGCTTTTGGTTCCTTTCGTCAGGCCCTTGTCAGTTGTAAAAAATAGAGGAAAAGTTTGCATCACATGTACATTTCTCGTTTATATTTTTTACAATTCATCCGGACTGAATAATGGGACTGAGAGCCTCAATAAAGCCATCGCCTGATAGCCTAAAAAAAGCTGAAATACAGTAACAGAAAACTGAATAAGAAACACAAAACACCATGGCATTTTTCTCCCTGATAAAAAAGGGAAAACAATCCATAAGTAAAAATAATTATAATTAGTAGGAAACTACACGCTTTAATAACGTTAGGTTGATCTCTTTTTGCAAAGGCAGGTTGACAAATTAAATTATCTGTTAGAAAACGATCAATAATATGTGAACAGTATCGTCAAGCTACAGGAAAAAAGACACGCATCAAAATAGCTCTAAATCGAAGGGCCATCCATAAGTCTATCTTGTTCAAAAAAGTCAGTGGATGTGTTGAATTATGTTCGTGATGCAAAAAATGACCGAGAATTATTACTAAGAAGACTTAAAAATTACTGTCAAGCAATTCATACCCGCCTACAAAGTCTATTTAAATTAGTTTTACCTAAGTGAGTACGTGAAATCAAACTGCTCAGGGAAAGTGATGCGGAGGCTTTGATGGAGGGGAGCAGAGAACTTCCAAACACACTCAGTGTGCGGAGGTGGTGCGTTAGGATACTCAGGTGAAGAAATGTTGACAGAGTTTACCGAGTCAGACAGAACGAAATTTTGGTTGCAGTCCAGTGAAACTTCATGAAAGGCTAATTTTAGACCCTAAAACAAAAGAATGGTCACATTGGGTTACTTCTGAGTAAAATGTACTTATGCTTCAAAACTGGACGCAGCATATCCATGGCTAAATGCGACAAATGCTTATATTTATGGCCATGTTTAAAAATTTCCGATTATGTTTCATTTTCTTCAGAGGAGAATTAATCAAAATGTTTCCTCAAAATTTTGCTTAGTTTTTTTACGACAAGTAAAGAAAATTCCTGGGGATTTTAATCAAAACTTTTGGTTTGTTTTCCTATGAAAAAAAAAATAAATCAAACATGAGCGGAGGTTATAACATCACAATCTAGTTAAAGTAATTATTATTGAAACTCACTAGCACACTGTTTTTATATATTTATGGTATAAAAACAACATACAAGTGAATTTCGATAATAACTTTAGGTATAAAGTTCTTGTACAAACTCGACCCCAACATTTGATCACAATCTAGGATGCACACTTTCAATTTTAATTACATTGTCAATTCGAACATTCTCTTTTATCAGAGAATTTGCCTGCCTGCGTCAGGTATACCTGAATTTAAGTGTACCAAACCACATATTTCACTACATGCCTAAAGGCCTTTCTTTGTGTGCTGATTTTTAAAGGACAAGTTAAAAACAGCTATGTATCATAATAAAAATGAATATTCTGTAGAGTCGACCATAAAATCGACCTTCGGCCAAATTTCCAAGCATAAGAGTCTGTTTTCAGTAGCCAATTTGACTTGCATTGCTCTGTAATTTACTTTTGCGAGCTAGAAATTTAAATTGACTAATTGGACGTATTTTTATCAAACGGAACTATGTGCATTAAGACATGAGCCCTGAGACCCATAAGAATATGTGCATAACATGGCTAACGTCATAATACACATAGTTCCGTTTGATAGGAATAAGTCCAATTTTTATTAATGACTCACTTCATTTGTTGATCATGAAAATTTTCTAGGCGTGAATTGCTATCCATAAAAGTAAGCTTGCGATCCTATCGATTCTCATCTCAATCAGTGGCTCATCAATATCTAAAATTGAGGAAGACAGTTTTGCAAATTTAAAAAGAAAATAAGGTACTAAAATTAAAATTAGCTTACAACCGGATCTGTGCTGGAAACGACAAATCTGACAAACGCCTTGTTACCAGTTGTTTCTGGTATGCTGACGTGCGTACTGTTACAATATTTACCGTTACCTAGGGGTGGATAATCATCGTCTTGTCCGTTCTTGATCTGCAAAAATAAAATAAAAGTTTGATTCAACAACAGACCAATAGAGGAAAAAAAAAGAGGAGGACCAGTTATTTAGAATAAAAAGGACAAATCTATCGAGAATCAGTTTAAAGTTGTCTAATTTTCTTTGATTTTTTTTTTTTAAACAGAATACTAAATGACACAAAAATTTGAAAATGTGTGAGTAAATTTTTCATAATGTGGAGTAAATTCACAGAAAGTTTCAAGGCATTAATTAGTTGAGTTCTCTGTTCACAGAAAACGTAGCATGTGAAAAAATTTGATAAACGATAATAAAGATAATAAGAAAAAAAGGACGATTTGACTGCGAGTTCCATTTCTACTTTTTTTTCCACCTTGCTACAGTTTTGGAAAAAAAAAGAAAAAAAAAACCCGAGCAGATGATGAAGAAAACGTAAAGGAAAACTAGGATAAAAAATTCTCACAAAAATTAGATGAACCGAAGGCTTTTATTGGACAGATTTAACCAATATAAGTTCAACTAAATCAAAAGATGCCTTTTCTCTCTGATGTCTTATTTTTTAAACAAAACTCTAGGCAACAATAAAACTTGGAATTTTGTGAGTATATTTTCCATAATCTAGGGTAAGTTTAAAGGTATTAAAAGTTTAGTTCTCTGCTAAAAAAAACAAAGCTTGAGAGAAAATTTGGCAACGTGAAATGGAGTTGGACTGATTTTCGTGTATACCATCAAATTATGCTTAGATCTTTGAAGTTGAGGGCAGGCTACAATACGTCAATGTTGTAAAATTTCAGTTTGAATTTTATACTGTGTTACCAAGCAAGATTGAGATTAGGAGAGAATCTCCTGTGAGATTACAAAAAATCGACATTCTCATTTGAAATTTTTATTCAAACTTTTCACGGACAAAAAGGAAAGACAGGATTCGACAGCAATCATTTAGTCGGTCAAAACTTAAAATGTTCTGTGTCTCCTCTGTTTTCCCGGTTGCTAAAAACTTAAAAAAACTCACCATGACGTACGCACGATCGCAGTCTTTCACATTTTTGTTAGTTTTTGCTGCCGATGAACTGAGATCCAGTATTTCTGGGTAATTGAATTTTATTGTTCGCCCTGTTTTCACTACAATGGTCCACTCACAGTGCTGTTGGTAAGTCAAAATCTTCGAAAGTTCGCGGAGCATCTTTGTCTTTTCTGTCACAACTAACTCTCCGTTGGGACCATTAACCACCCCTCCACAAACTGAAAAGATAAAAGGCACGAAAAACACATAAAATTTAGTTTAGAGAAGGATAGTTTCGATCTAGATGTTTTCCTTACAGACTATAAGAAAAATATCGGACTTCTCTTTCAGTTTCAACAGGGTGTCTAGTTTTTATTCTTTTGGGGAAATCCTGATTTTTCCTGATTTTTGACTGCTAAATCCTGATTTCATAATTTTTCCAAATCCTGATTTTTTGTGGAGAAAAATTAGGCAAATGTAACTTCACAAAAATAGCTCTATAAAAAAAAAATCCAATCAGACGGCCGACTTTACTCAAATCCTGATTTTACGACCGATTTTTCCGCAAATCCTGATAAAATCGGGGTTAAATCATGATTGACCTCATTCCTGATAGAATCGGGAAAATCCTGATGCTAGACACCCTGTTCAATTTGGCTCTGAATAATAACGGTTTTGATTGAAATCAGCTTAGCTGCATTTGGACCAGATAGAGGAGTGAGAGACCAAGCTTTTTAGGAAAACAATTGGACTTCATTTTGCAATTAGGATCTGCAATTTCAGACTCATCCATAAAATCACCTACTTGCAGGAGGATACTTATGGCACATTATGCTGTTTCTGAATTGAGCCAGAGATTATAGTTCTTAATGATTGCAAAATGAAGTCCAATTGGTCTGCTTGTTGTGGAATTATATTTTAAATCTTACAAAGAAAACATTCCATTTCATAACTTTTATTTAAGGAAACTGCAAGTTATTTTTTTGCACAAATCTGGCCAAGAAAACCACATTACAATTACAAATTTTTTTTAAAATTTTAATAACTTGGTTCCTGTCTCCAGAATGCCAAAAAAAAAAAAAAAAAAAAAAAAAAAAAAAAAAACCAGAAAAACAAACAGAATTAGTTCTGAGACACGAATTAACTATAGAGTGATGCTTGACGCATTCTTTTACGTAACTAATGAGCATGATTTCACCCTTGTTTGATGAAAAGGTTGGTTTTTTTCTCTTCCATAAGAGTGGCACAAGTCAATCAGAACCGTCAATAATTGCCACACACAGTTCATTGTGTAGATGGACTTCTGCAAGAATTTTCAAGAAACTTAACAGTATTTGATTGGTTGTAAAGAGAAGATGAGAAAATTCTCCACTTTCGATCAAGAAAATTTGTTGACTGTAGTAGTGGTAGTATGATTAGTGCTGTAGGTGCCTGTAGATAAGCTGCACTTTTTTCTCTGATTTTGTGGGCTCAAAAAAGGGCTTGCTCTGCAGAACTCTAAGAATTTGCAAACTATCAAGGCACTTAGACTCAGTGTGCGCTTTATATCAGGATGAATATGAATACTAAAAGGAAGTACTTGTTATAAGAGCATGGCACAATTACTTCCTCCGTAGCACTTGCCTGGAACTCAATACAAAAATCTGCCAAAAAGGAGGTTGGATCAGAAGTTTTTCAGTGATTCTGGTTTAAAAATTAGCTCATTAAGTTATGTCACTTAATTTTCTACTAAAACTTACCAACTGAGGCAGTGACGATCAAGCCGTTGCTATTAATATCCCTGAAACGCTGCAAAGTTATTTCCATTTTCATCAAGTTTGTGCCTTCTATGATACTGCCTGTTGCGTTTGGTTGACACACATTTTTCACAAATTTCCATTCGTTTGACGGAGAGCCTGCAGATAAAAATCAAGGAGTTGATGACTCATACATACATTAAAAATTTGACCACTGTAAATTATAGTTTTGAATGACTAGTGTTACAGAAAATCTCTAGAAACTTTAGTTTTGGATTTTTTTCAAAGTCTGTTAGAGGTATTTTTCAAGGAAATGTTCTTATTAAAAAATTGTACAGCAACGAATCTGTTAAACACAAGAGATACCACTAATTGCTAGGGATGTCGATACTCTGGAAAGTATCGATACTCGGTATCAGTACTGGTATCGACTCTAAGCATCGATACCGGTATCGAGCATCGAGCTGAAGTATCCATACTTTATAGGTATCGATACCATCGATACTTTTTTGAATTATGCCATAATTCGGAGTGTGCGTATGTCTGTCGGCCGTTAAGTTCCGCCAGATTTACGACTCTCTCCAAACCGCCCTATATTCGCGTGCTTAGTCAACTATTTTGAGCCCTTTACTACCGTTATCGAACCGAGCTTTTAACATTTTTAACGAAAGTAATCATCTTGAGAAACTTGATTACTCCGTCGTTTGTCACAGTGCATAGTGAAGGTGAAATAGAAGGGAGAGAAGTTTTTTAAAAAGAAAAAGAGGCCTTCTTCATGACCAAGTTAGATTAAGTATCGATACCATCGATATTGGGGTCTGAGGATCGATACCACATGGTATCGATATCTTTGAGTATCGATGCCAAGTATCGATGAGTATCGATCAAAAGTATCGATACTTTGGAAGTATCGGTTAAGTATCGACATCCCTACTAATTGCACATTTGATAAGTAATATTGAACAAAAATTTCATTGCCTTCAGCAGGCAATTTCTAAAATCTACTCCTTAGCGAACAATTGCAGCTTTCAGCCTTCAACTATCCACGCAATGTGGACCTTTTTTCATTGGCAAATCACAAGAACTGATTTTCTTGACAAAATTCAATTCCTTAAAAAATTTGCCACCAAGATTTAGACTTTTTTATTGTTATTCAGCTTTTCCTGTGGACCCTTACCAGGACGTCTAGCAATTTTCAATACAAAAATTCCCTGAAGTTTCCATAATTTCCCTGACAAAATTGACCAAAAACATTTAAAATTCCCTGTCGGACAGAAAAAATAATTCCCTGACATTTCTCTTACAAATTGGAAAAAGATTTCTACATTTTCGACATGGTTGAAAAAATTAGATGTGAGTGAAAATTTTTACAAGTCTTAGGAAGATAATGAATAAACAGAACAAAATATATGGTTCCTAAACTTATGTAAGATAATTCAATCTCATTTTAATAATTTAAAAGACACCAGCAAAAATTAAAGTAGAAACCTCAGCTAGAGTAAAATTCGTGAAACATTTTCCGGAAAATCCGTCTCTTTCGATTTCCCTCACACAAAAATCCCTTACAAAATAAAATTCCCTGACATGCCGAATTTTTGCAAATTCCCTGACGTTTTCCCTGACACTCAAAAAAATTCCCTGACATTTCTCGGTTGCTAGACACCTTGCTTGCAATTAACATAGGATTTCTCATAAATTTTGAGCAAATTTTTGACTTATTTGCGATATTCAAGAGATTCATACCTTCGTACACATCAACACCACCAGAGCAGCCATAATAAAGGTATCCATCCTTGTACAAGTTCACTCTGTCGAATTTGAGTTGGATGTGACTGCCTTTGTCACTGCGCACAATCCAAGTGCAGTCATGATCAGCAAATGCCGAGCTATAGTTGAATACGTAACTCATGTTGCCTGTGATAGATGCTGACAAGAAGACATCTTGGCTGCATGTTTCATTGGATGACTTTGTTGAGACAAACGTAGAATCGCGAGGAACCTGAGACAAACACAGAAATATAAAATAAGTATACGACCATCTAATGGAGAAAAGATCATAGTGTCTATAACTTCACAGACATCAGTCTCCTGGAAATTTTTTTCATCTATTTTATTCTTTTAGTATGAATTGGTATAAGTAAAAAATAATCATTGTTGCCGTATGAGTAAAGGGTTAAAAATAATTTGCGTTACAATTAATTGTTCAAAATTCATCTGTAGTGTGGTAAAATTTGGTAATTAATATGTTTTTGGCGCTGATAAGAAAGGCCTTATCATCTTAAATTTTTTTTATTACTTTTGGTTGTTAATTTTGAAGACTGGCTGCTGGCAAGCACAGGGTACTACGAAATCTTCTGGAATTAACAGAGGGTACTTATACATTGGTACCTTTTCTGGTTCCATTCTGTCAAGCTTAGGATAAACGCTGTATGAACTTTCAGAGGTTGCTAAATTTCCTTTGATAAAATACATATTTTCAGGAAAATCTGAATATTTTTCCTCAAATTTTTTGGAGAATTTTGTTTGCAATCTAAATCATCTGAAAATTTCATGAGAAAATATTTGCAACTCTCCCCAAAAATAAATGTTTTATCGGAGGAAATTTTGCAACCCTCGAATGTTTATACAGCGTTTTTTCTTAGCAGGGCAGCAGAGGAGTGCGCCTATTTGAATGTGGTAAAAATGTAATCATTCTTGCGCATTAATTTTAAAATTTCTAAAATGTAGATCGACACCACAGTTAAGAATCGGTACTTTATGAAATATTCTCTGTGGGAGGCAGCGTTTTTCGAACCAAAAATTGATCGCAAGACACGCTTCTAACTTTTCATTACATCTTACGCTGTTTTAGCACCACGATTTCTCTTTGTCCACTAAGGCCTCTTTTTCATAAAAATACAGATGATGAATTATTAATGAGTAAAAGAACAAATGACTCATGAGTGCCAATAGTTCATGACTATTAAATTTTACTTCACCTGTGACCAAGACAGACTGAATGACGATCCAGAAAAAACCACGTTGCTATGGAATTCAATGTACACATAGCTTGAAGAAGAAATCATTGGTTTCGGGCAGGCGAGACCACAGATTTGACCGAGCAAAGGAGCGCTTCCATCGAACCCATCGTAGATTTTTAGATCACTGATACAAACGGAGTCTCCAGAATCAGCGCTTTCTTCTTGGACACTGAGGTACACTGTTTCCTCAGGAAGGGAAGTTTCCAATGAGCAATCATTGAACGTAATCATGACAGCCTCTTTTGAGTCCACCAAAATCCGCCATGTGAAGGTTTTATCTAGAGTGTAAGCCATGGGAAAGAGTGGTGAGGTAATCGTGCCTGAGGGACCCTCCAGATCATTGTGTGTCAGCGTGGCAAAATCTGCGGTGAATCCTTTACCTGTTGTGTCTGCCTGCGAGCCACTGTGGAATTTGATCCAGAAGCCATGAGTAGCCGTGACTAAGGCTGGCTTCTCATCTCCACAACTTACGGAAAGCAGCTTACCAGATACACTTTTCTCTCTAATTTCTACATAATCTTCCATGCAATGGTCACTTTTCAACAAATTAAAATTGGAGAAGACCAACTGCATCTTATTCCCTTGAGACACTGAAATGGTCCAGACACAGTCTGTTAATCTTGGATAACTGTTTGGATAGTTGGGTGAAGATATAGTTCCATGTTCCGCAGCTAAAGTACCACCACAAGCTGTGGCCCGGACGGAATAGAATCCAGAAAACCGATATTTGTATCCAGCAACATAACTCTGGTCCGATTTGAAGGTGATAAGCATTGATGGCCCGGTGCTTGTGATGGAGGGTGGAATTCTTGATCCGCAAACTTCAAGGATTTTGGTGGCATTGGAATCATCACCATCATAAGCCAGTAAGACATTGTCCTGCGTACATTCTGGATCGTCTTGCCGAGCGAATATATTTAGATGTGTTACAGAGAACGTTACTTTCGAGTCTGGTTTTGCGGCTTGGATAATCCAAGAGCACTCTTTTGATTCCTGGTGGGCCATTGCTGAAACGTCACTTGAAATAACGCCGGAATCATCCGTTTCTATGACCGCACCGCAGGCAGTGGTGTAGTTGGCAGCAAATCCTTTTGTAGTTGGACTACGAGCTCTCAGTCGAATCAATAGGAAATTACTAGATGAAACAAAAGGCGCAGGAACTGTGTTGCCGCATAATCTTGCCAATTTGGGATCATTTGAGGAGGTCCCATCAAAAATATCAACATATGAATTACTACAGTTAGGATTCAATCGAGCCACTCCTACATCGAAATCTGAGAAAGTGAGATTGACACGGTGAAGTGCTTTGACAGTAAGCAACCAAGTGCATTCTTCTGCATCTCTGTAGTTTTTGGGATAATTGGGCGTAAAGATCGATCCTGAGGGTGTCCTGAACATACCACCACAACCTGAAGCCGCTATGTCTGTTTGGAAAGTGCCCTCAAAACCGCGACCTGAAAAAGACTGATCCGAAATAAAGCGGATGAAGGCTTTGTTGCCATGAGAATGAACGATAGTGGTTGATGTTTGGGACTGACAGATTTTGGTGAGAACAGGTGCAGAGTCATCTTCGCCGCTGTAGATGGTGAGAGAGTCCATCAAGCAATTGTTATCGTCATCTTCAATATCAATACGTGGAATTGTGATGGTTACTTGTTTGTCCCAGTCTGCAGTAATGAACCATTCGCAGTGGATTTTTGGTGGGTAGTTATGAGGGTAGTTCGGTGTTGAAAACTTGCCCTTCGGTCGGTTCAGGAACACTCCACCGCAACCATGAACCACCCATTCCAGCCTGAATCCAGTTCCTGGGATAGTATAGACACTTTTGAAGTGCACAAAAACAGTATCTAGGCTGGAAGAGATCATTTTTGGCAGCGCTCTACCACAAAGAACACTTAGAGATTTTGTTGCAGGGTCGGTGATGCCCCCCTCAACACCGCCTTCTTTGATTTCGACAGAGTCGGAACAGTTTGAGCCCTGCAACCTCTCAAGCCTCCCTGGCCAAAGCAAACGAGAATTGACCATGTAATCAACATACATGAGTTGATCGGTGTACCGCTCAGCGACAAGGTCGAAATGTGAGAATGAGATATTGATGCGATTCCCTAATGGAGCTCTAATAACCCAAACACAATTTGTTAACCTAGGGTATCTCTCTGGAAAGTTGGGTGACTCAATCACACCCGTGAAGCCGCTCAATGTTGTGTTGCACTCGGAAGAGTACTGCACGAAGAATCCTTTACCGTTTTCAAAACGTCGCATAAATCGGAATTTCAAGAACATTTCATTGGTCGTCGACTTGAGGACAGTCTGCTGTCCGTTGCGGCAAAATTGGCCAAGAAGGGGACTTTTGGAGCTGGCACCGTCATAAATGCTCAAATAATTGGTCCAACATTTCCCTGGATACATGGAGTCTACATCAATGTCGACGATTGTCAGTTTGATGACGGAGCCTTTGTTTACAGTGATCTTCCACGCGCAATTGGCATTTGCTGTGTAGGAATTTGGATAGTTGGGTGATGTGATGGAGCCAGTCGAACTGGTCAAAACTCCGCCACACCCTGTACTGGTGCCATCCCAGTAAATGTTGAAGCCTTCTAGACTGGTCGTAGCATCAGATACAAATTTGAGCCAGAGCTGATTACCATGGGAGGTGATGTTTGGTGGACTCGTATCGTGGCCACAATATTTCCCGATCAGAGGTGAAGTTTCGTAACCACCTTGCCTGATTTCTAAATAATCATAGTAGCAAAATTTGTTGGGTTCCAGAGTGAAGTTCTTAAAATGCAACTTGATCTGCTGACCAGGCTGAACAGTTATTGTCCAAATGCAATTGCGGTTGTAGGGGTAACGGTTGGGATAGTTAGGTGTGCGCAAATACCCAGTTGTTGAATAAAAGTTTCCGCCGCACACTGAAACAGAGAGAGCATTGGCTATAGGTACTTGCAAGGATTTAAATAAGTCTTTTGGAATACATGATGGTCCTTTGTTAAGCATTATTAACTCTTGGCATTCATATGTCGCAAGCAAAAAGGTAGTTCTGGCGTCCTATCAAATACCTAGGCGGATAGTCAAATATTATTACAGACACTAAAATTCTGATTCTTTTGTGATTTTAAACAAAATAATTTTTCCATCATATGGAAAACAATTATTTGTAAAAATTTGCATGTATGTATGTACTTCTTGACCAAGCATTTATCTCAAATCTGTAGCAGATCATAAAATTTAAACGAAATTAAAATGCTGATGCTTGGAACATATCAGGAGTGTTCGGAGAGCAAAATACAAGAAATGTTCGTGTATTTGAAAAATTCTTGCTTACAAAATATTGAAAACTCAAGAGCTTTTCGTTGGAAATATGCAAAACTTCATCAACTATCAAAATTTGACTATTCGTTGAGTTATTTGATAAAATGCCAGATTTGACCATTTACCTGAGCAACACATACAAACTTTGAGGAAAAGAAAAAAAAAAGAAAATGAAAATGAATCAATTTGTAGTTCTCCTTCTTCTTCAGTATGAAAATACTTAAGAGAGAAGGGTATATAGGATGCTAAAGCTTTAAAATGTCTTCAAGTTGGAATTCCCTTTTGAAAAATGAAGAAAAAGAAAACGCAACAATAATTTTTCAATAGAAACACATTAATTTGAACCCCATATTTCAAGTGCTTTGCCAATTACTTACTCCTGGAGCCATCAAGCATGAGATAATTGGCTGAGAATCCATCCATATTTATTGATGAGTCCGAAACAAAAGTTATAGTCATTATATTGCCTGTGGATGTAATAGGTGGTGGTAGTTTGACGCCACAAAATCTATAGAAATATTGAGAAATAAAAAATTAATTTCAAGTGTCTACAAATTTCAAAGAAAAATAAGCATTACTTTCCAAAAAAATACATGGTTCACTGGGAGAACTTTGAAAACATTTTAATGCTCCCACAGCATTTTTCCCGAGCACTGCAGAATTTTGTACTACTTTAACTTCTACATAATCGGTTGGTTAATTATTGCTACTATTTGGTATAAAGTCTCCAATTTTGTTTTCCATGCTTGACAAATGCAGTCGATTCCTCATTGAAAATTGTGAGAATGGATTGGAGATTCATGAGAATATCAAGGTTTTTAAACTGAGAGCTCACCTGCCGATCAGAGTGTCTTCAGCAACCACCGAAGAATTATCGAAAACCTCGACGTAATCATGGCGGCACGATGAATGCATCTCAAGGGAGAACTCCGTCCATGTCAATTGGACAAAATAGCCTGGTGGAGCCGAAATCACCCACTGACACTTCTGATTCATTGGATATTTGTTTGGATGCTTCGGACTTGTAATTGTGCTACTGTTTGCCTTGAATATACCACCGCAAGCTGTTGAAAGAGGAGAGAAACTTATTTTTCATCCTTGCTGAATTTTAAGCTTTTAATTTATATCAAATAGGACTACTCACAGAGAGAAGGACCTTTGATTGCAAACCCTCAAAACCAGATTATTGCTATTTGAACACAGAAAAGCGTTCTCAGAATCCCAGGACCAAAAATGCCGCAAATGTTCAACTAAACTGGAGTTATGGCAGTTTGAAACTTCCAGTTCAAATTACACAATTCTAAGATAAAATTGTTTAAAATTCTAATTTGCCATGTTTGTGGTAGGGATGCAGAAACTTCTTAATGACATGATCATAATTGCATGGCTGTTCGCAGTGAAAAATGGGGAGGCTGTGATTTGGAAAACCACTTTGCAAAAGCATTGAAATCGCATGTTTCTTTGAAAACCACCATGAAATATGTGTGTATTTCATAGGACGAGGGAGATTTGTAAATAAAGGACAAAAAAAAAGTTAACAGCTCTGAAAATGTAAGGGAAAAAAAGGGGTTTTTAAAATGGGAAGGCCAATTCAGAGAATGAGAGAGTTAAGAACTTTCTACAATTCTACATACATACCTGGACTCCAGGGCACGGATTTCTCAAATTTTAATTCCATTTTATGCCTTTTCTCGGTAAATCTCAATAATATAATAATACCACCATATGATACATGAAATTTTGGAGTAAAAGTTTTCTGAAGACATTTTTCATTCAGTTTAATTATCCTGGAGTTATTCCTTCAATGCTGTAGCCTTAAGTACTTACTATTTTTTGCTGCCACTGATAGCTGAAGGTCTTCAATTGTACTTCATACTGATAAATAAGTAATGAAATAAATATTTCAATTCAGAAATGACTAATTTTAAAACTGAGAGAGGACAACAGCACTTACCAACATCAATGACAGTGAAATTAGCATAAAATCCTTTCTTCTGAATAGTTGAATCGGTCTCAAAGACAAAGAACAGGTAATTGTGTTTCGAAACAATTGTGTCAGGTCTATTGCCAGTGCAGTACGTGCCAATCAATGTTGCGTTTTCATTTTCGCCATCATAGGCCTACATAAAAAAAATCAAGATGTTGATATTTTTGAACTCAAAGCTATAAGAACAAATGAGCAGTGCGTATTTAGAGAAAAAAGATTAAGTTTCTTCAGGTGAAAAAGAGGTTTGTTCATGGAACGTGCTGTTGACGGAAATCCACATTTAAGCTCAAAAAGAACATATTTTTTAGACTCGAAGTTCTCCTTTGAATGACTCAAAGTTATTTACACCAGTGGTGCGTCGTGGCGTGCTTTGCGATATATCGAATGATCTGCCATTTAAACCTATGGAAAAGGATCGATTATCAGGGTGTTTGCAGCGAACACCTTAATAATCAATTCTTTACCATAGGTTTAAATGGCATAACAATCGATAAATTGCAATTCACGCTACACCACTGATTTACACTCAATATTTAGTGGGGAGAAAATTGAGGAAGTCTAAAAATTATGCTACTTTCAGCTCAGTTTGTTCCTTTCTGTTTATTGGAAAAAGTACTGAATTAAATCACACACTCAGCTAA
The DNA here is from genome assembly GCF_918797505.1 of Bemisia tabaci. NCBI lineage: Eukaryota > Metazoa > Arthropoda > Insecta > Hemiptera > Aleyrodidae > Bemisia > Bemisia tabaci. The sequence continues at coordinate 1,774,804 of NC_092801.1, read as the reverse complement.
TTATTGAAATTGATAGACAAAGCAATAGACAAAAAAAAACAAAGAAAAAATAAAGTGATCCTATTGGTTGAACGTGGTCGATGCAATGGACAAAGAAGGCAAGTAGTAGAATAACTAACAGCAAGCTACGAGAGACACTACAGTTAATCTATCATTTTCCCACTAACTCTGTGGTAACCACCCATGTCTGGCGATAGGATCCCTCCATTTTCCCTTTGTCTCCCGTTTCTATCAATCTGCCAATCATTTAAAAAATGAGCTCGAAGAAAAACTGAGTGATTACTTGATATCTCCAGGATCGCTTAAGAGGGAAACTTAATTTGTGAGAGGGAACCAAGGGCAAATTGATTCATGCCAGCTTAAAAGGAGAATTCTGCCGACCAACATGCAATTCTGCATGCTCGTCAGCATGCTCAGGACATAACAACGTACCTTAAGGTAATCAAGCTCACAAGTATCATAGGAGGAGGTTTCGATTTCAAACTCTAAAAATGTCACTTCAATGGCTTTGCCCGGAAGCTGACTCAAAAGATACGTACAACGCTTTTCGCCTGGATAGTAATTCGGAAAGAGAGGTGACTTGAAATGGCCCGATTCAGTTGTGAATTCGCCGCCACAAACTGAAACACGCAAATAAGTGAGAAAATTAAAGATAAATAGAAGACGTTCTTCAAGTATGATTTTCAAACACTCGGAAAGTACAGGCGCTTCTCATCGAGTTCAGATTAAAATACTGACCTAAATAAACTAGAGTTTCTTAATTTTTTAAAATGGTACACGAATGTATTAAAAGAAAAAATGTATTGAGAGAAAAAATGCCCAAATTTTATTTTGTGACAGACTCATTTAAATAAAGAGTAATAATAAAGAGAAATGAGTATTAATGGGAAAACTATATTAATATTTATCTGGATTTTTCAGTTTCAAAAGTTTCGTCTATACTGGACCACTAGACAAGGTGCAAATTTAAGTACTGTGATACATGATTTTTCATCAAAATTTTAGACAGAGCACGATTTAAGCAGCGAAAATCGCTGAAAGTAACTCCTCACAATGATACTAACACTATTGATGTATGAATTCAAACGTTCTGCTCATTAAAAAAACCATAATCTAATTGAGTTAAACCGCTCGCTAAATGGTATCATAACAGTCTTTGCGGTATGAAAATATGGCAACTTCAATCTCGGCCTTTGGCTACTGGCTACTGCTTGCTGTTTACGCTTTGAACAACTCAGGGTGGGGAAGAAAAGCTGCTTGATTAAGAAACCTGCCAGAATCATTCTAGTGCGCAATTTGATTTATGAAGGCTCTAGTCTTATTATGCTCCTTCAATTTTTTCTTGACCAATGCTAAATAATAACATTGATGTATTGGTTAGAAGTTGGTTTTAGTAATTTTCGTAGCGCAAATCGTGTCCAACAGGAAATTTTGAAGAGGATACATACATTAAAATGCTTAAATTCGTACCTTGTCTGGTGAAAACTAGAAACTCATTTCTCTCTGGACAAAAATCGAAAAGAAAACTTATTGCAAATCACAGACAACTTACCCAGGTCATATTTCAGGCGGAACCCAGTGCCAGAGTTGGTAAGATCGGTTGTAAAACGCACTGAAACTTGATTATTTGTAGAAATTATAGGAAGAATGGTTTTTCTTGCTCCGCAGAATCTACCAAGAAGAGGAGATTCAAACGTTGGTCCATCAAAAATCTGTTGAGATATTTTAAATTATTAATGATTAATGAATATACTATAGCTACATGTATTTGGATGGCTTATTTCATTAACTGCTTAAGAGTGTCTACAGACTCAGCAAAAAGGGATTCCCTGATTTTTCCAGGTTTTCCTTGACCAAAATAATCGCAATTCTCCAAATTTTCACACTAACAATTTGCATGCCTAGAATTCAAGATAAAAAGTTTTTGGCAATAATTAAACTGCAAATGACAAAAACATGTGAACTTTTTTTCTTCAGGTCATTTGATTGAATAAAATTACAATTCCTTATAAAAAATTATTCCTCCGTTTACTATTCAGATGCGTTTTCCTATGCGAATTGAAGCATTGAACTCCAAACCAAACTGCAATTCAGTTTGATTGTATGTACAGCGCTGATAGTGTGTAAGGTTTCAAGTTTCAAGATTTTTCAATTTTCCGGTATTTTTTTGAAAATTCCCCCACTTTTCCCTGACCGGATTGAATTCCCTATCGATTCTTGGTTTCCCAGACCTGGAGACACCCTGTAAAACTTAAGCACTTTTCAGACATTTTCCAAAAAATTAAGCACTTCCAGGGCCTCAAAAAGAGAGAGTCAAAATCAAACAGTTTTCAAGCTTTTTTAAAGGCCACACAATCCATGATTTCTTCAAAGCATGGTGTCTAGTTTATTTGGCAAAGCTCATTCCCTAATTTTTCCCTGATTTTCAGGAGCTCATTCCTTGATGAGAAACCGAAGTTTTCTTTCACTTTCCCGGGATTCTCTTCAGGAAAACAATATAAATTTCCAGAGTTTCAGATATGAATATACATTTTAATTAATCTTACCGCCATTTCTATGGCGCACATTCAAAATTTTAATTTGAAAAATGTTCCTGATGTTGATATTATCGTATCTGGTCAATGGAAGCTTCTAAATTATTTTGATGATTTGAAGCTTTAAATGCGGCACTCAAGAAGTTAAAAAAAGCGGCTCCGGTGCAATAACATTCGCCCTAAAAACAATGGATACTTAAAGTTTCCTTACTGCAATTCACTTTTGTGCACAAACAAACCCAGAATAAGGATTACATTCATAAATATTCAGCAAATGACTGTACTAAAAAGATAACCTGCGGAAAATTAAATTGAAGTTAGAGGGAGAAATTGCTCGATTTCTATTCCAGTCGGTTTCTGGAATAGATTCCCTAATTTTCCCGGTAAATTCATTCCCTGATGAATCCCCGTTTTTCCCAGTTTCTAAAACACTAGACACCATGCTTTAGAGCATGATCTCTCTATCAGAACATTGGTTTGATAATTTTGCAATAATAAGTCATATTTTAGCAGATCAAACATTACCTCAACATTATCATAGGTGCAATTGTCCGAGTCCTCCAAGTCAAATGAATCGAAATGAAGGGATACTTTTTCCCCCAAGGGCAGTTGGATAGTCCACTCACAAACGGTATCGGAGACGTATTCATCATTCTTTTCAGGATGTTTTGGCGATGTTATAATCCCTGAATAGCCACTGAGGAGTCCTCCACATGAACGAATGGCTACAGGACAGAAAATTTAGATCTTAAATTCAACTCCAAAGTTTTGGTTATGATGCATTTCAATTATTCCTAATGTTGCAAACCTCAGGCCACAATTCAATTTTAATGGTTACTCATGAATTAAGTAATGCTAAAAGGTAAGGGAAAACATCTGCTGTTCCTGTTAGAATACAATGCAAACAGTTGGTCAGAGTATTACACAATATTTTTTTTCATAATTTCATGTCTGGATCATAATGACAGGACAGAAAAGGTGGACTAGTTATTTTAAACCTTTGTGCTATACTGTATTAACACTGATTTGCTCAACAAAAATTACTGAAGTTAACTCAAAAACAAACTGATGGTTGTAAAAAAATGGAATTTTCCCCTTACAAGAAATTAAGAGTCTCTTCTAGGATAAAATAGTGCATTACAACGATTTTGGCAGACTTCTCGACCAAGCAGTATTCCTTCCCGCCCTCTGTTTGTTAGAGTGTAAGCAATGTGCAATAGCTGAGCCAAGGCGCCAAGAATAAGATTGCCATGCTTTGCACACCTCAGAGACTAATGCGGTAACCTATAGTGTGCAATTTGACTCAAGTAGATTATGGTTTTTTTATGAGCAGGAAGTTTGAATTTAGGCATTGAAAAACGTTAATATGTGAGCTAGGAATTACTTTTGATAACAAAAAACATAACTTTCTATATGACATTATGATAAGAAAACATACATACCCAAGTAGCATGTTTCAATGGAAAAATCGGGATATATTGCCATTTTGTCTGCGATAAAATAGCTGGGGTCATCAATATCTGAGCAATTATCCTCATATTATCAGAATATAATCGCGATTATATTGCCAGGCAATTTATTGCCATATTTTCGAAATAAAAATCGTGGTAAATGGCAATTTAATCTCAATTTTATTGACAAAAATTGATCGCAATTTTGTCAAACCAAAAGTTGCGATATGTGGCAATTTAATTGCCATATATCGCAATTTTTAATGAGATAATGTCTCGATATATTGCCACCAACATAATCGCAATAACCAACCGATAAAATAGCTATTTATCGGGATCACTGCTACTTGGGTACATCATATTGCTTAGATTTGCATCTTGTCCAGTGGTTGACAACAGTCAAAAAGGAATTCACTTTTTAGCTGATATCAAGCAGTTAACACCGTCAGATTAGAGTCTGCCTTAAAAATTAAATTTAAAGTGCATTACCAGCGTAAGTTAATTGGAATCCGACTTCGTTTGGGCCAGTGATATTGTCAGAATGAAAATGTAGTGTCGCATGAGAAGATGAAGAATAGATTGGGGCAGGGAAGCTGCTACCACAAAACCGTCCTACAGACGAACCGTAGTCATCAAAGCTGTTGACAATCTGAAAACAGATAAATTATGAGCATTACACAATTTTTTTTGGGAGGATCACAGACCTGAGTGGGTGCCTTATAAAAGAAAGAGAGAAGTGCCCGAAAAAATGCAATTATCAGTATTTTGTATTGTACAAACGGCCCCTGAGTAAAAAAGATCTGAGTGTGGATTTACAAGGCAAATATTAAAGAGAGAGAGAAAAACAGCCGGGTTTATTCAAAACTTCCTAAATTAATTTTGAAGGGAGAGAAACCATTCCACGCTTACATGGACACAAGATACAAAATAATAATCTAAGTATACCTCTAGATAATCATTGGTGCAATTTGAAGAGGAGCCAATCATGAGAGTGTAAAATGTGAAGAGGATCCTGTAGCCTTTCGGGACCTCAATGCGCCATGAACAGTTGCGGTTGGCCGGATACCGATTCGGTGAACCTGGAGAACTGATTGTTCCGTGAGAGTTAGATTTTATCAACCCACCACACTCTGGAATAGAAATAATTATTCGGTCTTTAATACTTTTATTCAATGGGGGAAACTAGGACACTGAAACTATTGCGATTTTATCAAACTTAAAATTTATGAATTTCTTTTGAGTCATTGAAAATTCCTTTGTGGCAGGGAATTTTTTCATTTAATTTTAAATCATTGTTTTTAAGCATATAATGACAGCAATAATTTTCTAAGGAAAGATATTGATCTTTTTGTTTGTGTTTGTCAACTGAGCAGTTAAAACGCTAAGCTGGGCATAATAGTACGTTTTTACTAGGCTCTAACTTCACGTATATAAAATGCATGTTACAAACATTAGGCTAAGAATAAAGAATGCTAATATCATATGGTGCCAAAAACATTTAGGCGATCATGGTTCTTGTTGCATACTGGCTCCTTGCAAAATTGCAAGATTTTTTAAAAATTTTCACAGCTCATAAAAATCAGGTTTGCAAACAAAATGGCTAATACTACTTAGAGCTAGTTAGAGTGGTAAACCATCTAGGTTCCACTAAAATAAAAACATACTTGGAACAACAGAGGTCCATCGGATCCGAAATCCAGCTAAACTCACTGAGGAGTCTGACCGAAACCAGAGGTATACCGAGTGACTAGATGAAGTGAAATTGTCCGGTTTTTTGGTGCCGCAAAACCGCCCGATTAAGTTGTGCGTCATGTCCGGGCCATCATTGATCTGAAATTCGAAAAGAAAAAAAAAACTATATTTAGTATGGGCTATTATAAAGTATTCTAATTTTTTCTTCTTTCTAACCTACTTTAGCAATGCCTAAAGGTAAGCAATTTTATTAGCAGAGAAAGAAAAAAAAATTGTGCACTTAGAGAGCATTTTTGTGTTATGTACAAAATGAAAGATCTGGAGGTAGGTTTTCGATCTCCCATTCAGGGCAACATGAGGTTGCTCCTCTGATGTAAGGGCCTACCTCAATTTCTATGTGAGAATACTATTGTACTAAGGAAGAACGCCGTATGAATATTCGAAAGTTGCCAAATTTCCCTCTAAAATTTTAACTTTGGAGGAAAGTTAAGAATATTTTCCCTTGAAATTTTCAGGACTTTTCGAGGGAATTGCGAGCAATATTATCTGAAAAATTTGCAGAAAAATATTCATAAGTTTACCAGGAGAATCGTATTTTATCAAAGAAAATTTGGCAATGCCTTAAGGTTCATACAGCGTTCTTCCTTAGCATGCTTTCCGGGGCTCATGTGGAAATCGAGATACGTCAAGAGTCAGAAGAGCAACGATAATCCCCCACGCAAAAAATTTAGCCCTACAGGTAGGTAAAAAGACGGGTCAATCGAAAATTTGACCATTATGACCTTCAATATTATAAGGTATTAAAATTTAAGGGTAAAAAAAAAAAAAAGGAAATTCGATTGTGAAAATTGAATGACACTGGACAATGAATTCCCAAAACTTAGGAATGGGCCACAGACAAAGTTTGAACTGGAAAGAACGTCACATGTTTCCACATTAAAATGAATTTAGAAAATGAATAACATATCCAGAAGTTCGGTGATTAAGTATTGAACCAGCTATTAAACGAGTATATTTAACACAGATTAAATACAAGTTAGACTGTACAAATGATGTCATTTGTATTTTTGCCATCCAACCAATGATGATTGACCTTTAGCCAAGGTTCGAATTCAGACATTTTGATAAATATTTCCTCATAATATTTCATGTAGAACACTGTTCGCACAACGAAAATTACTGAAATTGACTCCAAACCAAAATAAAAACGTAAATATTGAGCACAGATTCCAATCAATTTGAATTTCCTGCTTTAAAAAAAGCAAGAGTCTACTTGAGTAAAATTGAGCACTACAATGGATTTAACAAGCCTCTCAATTGAGCAGTTTTTCTCTCCCCCTGTAGTGTTCAAATTGTAAACAATGTGCAATGGCTGAGCTGAAACTCTGAAGTTGAGGTGGTCACAATTTCATGCAACAGCGAGTGCCTTATGTGAAATTTGGATGAGAAAACATAAAACATACAGTCAAACCTTACTAAGTCCAAATGCATCGGGACCAAAGGTTCACTCCGACTAAATAAGGTTTCCAAGTTGAATGGACTTTGTATTGGTAAAACGAAGAAACAGGACCAAGCCATTATTACCGAGTTAGTGGGATTTCCGACTTCAGCAGGTTCTGACTAAATGAGGTTTAACTGTGATGCTTAAATATGCACCTTGTCTAATGGTCCATTATGAACATTTATACCTTGTTGAGCTGTTTTCTGGGATTCCTGTTGTAAGATTTGTTTACCTTGTGTGTTTAGAAGAGAAAAGTGTTGCATACCGCTTTACATTATACCTTGTCTAGAAGTCTTTTGATCATTCAAGTATCAGTTTATGGTGAAAAATTATTTAAAAAGGAAAAAGTAAGTAAAAAAGATGTGGATAATTACCTGGAGGAAATCTTTATCACACTCATGTGATGCCTCCACAGCAAAATATTCAAAGGAGATGTTCAAAACATGACTTGCATTGGTTGTAATGATCCATCCACAATTCATTTCAAGAGGGTATGTTGTATTAGGAGTTTCCGGAAAGCTCATGATACCTGACGGTGATTTCAATATGCCGAAACAAGCTGTGAAAAAAAAGAAAAATATGTAAAGCCATGATTTTCTTAGAGTCAGAATGATTCTGCAATAAAAATTGATTGCACTTCTTAGAATTTTATTGATTCTCTCCCAGTAATATTTCTTTGACTGAACATGAAAAGCCAACATTTTTTGAAGTCTGAGAGGTTGGACAGGGTTTTCAATGAAACTGTTTATTGTGGGGTTGAGAAAGCAAGTATGAATTCGACATCTCAACACAAAACTTGGAGAATGTTTTTTTTCTAGTTGCATATAGGTCTTATTTTAATTTTTGAATCGAGAACTAAATCAACAAAAAAGTTATAAAAATTTTTCATGGAATCCAAGCAGAAAAAAATTTACGTAAAAAACATAAGGTAAGAACAAAAATTTTGAATTACCTAAACATCTTCAGAACACGGTAGTAGAATAATGCTAGGTCTGCTCTATTCTGCAGGGAAATCAAGGCCAAACAAATTCCAAAAATTTTAATCTGAGACAATTGACTGTCAAACAGAGTTGCTTGACTCTGATTTCAATTTTTGGGATTTTTCGGTCTTGATTTTCCCGAAGAATAAAGTGGACCCAGCACAATTCTATCACCTTGTTACTTACAGTTCAGGCTACAGATTTAATGTTTTTTCCTCATCTTCAGAATCCATTTTCTGTTAATCTAAATTCTGCTAAATGTTTGTAGTAAATGTTTATTATCACTTCGATTTTAGTGACCCTTCAAATACATTACCTGACCGTGCTACCTCGCAAGTGCTGCCAATAAATCCTGGCAGGCAAAGGCAAGCAAACTTGGATGGATCTGTAAGACGAGAGCACGTTCCACCATTCAAACAAGGATTTGGTGAGCAACCATCTTCACCTATTTCACAGTAAGTGCCTGAAACAGCAAAAACCCTATTGATTGACAGCTTTGAGTGAGTTTAGAGTAATGTTAGCCAAACAAACTTTTCACAATATGTGCTTCTCTTTTTCAGATGTCATAAACTCGGTGTTTGTTTCTTAAGAAGAACATTGATGAATGCATAAAAAGGTCTCTGTTTTCCCACTTTGGAAAGATTAACAATCAAATAAAAGCAACATCTGTTTTTGCAAATTTTTGAACACAAAAGGTTACACTGCCGTTGGGAAACAAACCATGGTAATGCTGCACTGGAATCAAAAAGGTTGAAACCATAAGTCATTACCCAATATGACATTATAAGCTTCAGGCTAGTGAGAGACATTCTTATTTTAACTTCAACTAGAAGCCGCCATCATTGAATAAGAAATAGTTTTGAGCTTTTGAAGTAAAGAAACTTGATTTTCGCCAAAATTTGTTCGGGTAAGTAACACCTGTATTTAGGGTGATTCCTGTATCTTACGACAGCCCTAGTACATTCAAGTAGTATGAAAAAATATTTTGTTAATTTCTCAGTGCTTAACTGTCAAAAGGGTCAGAAAAATTTAGAATCAGAATTTCCTGACTTCCATAAGTTTCTCCAGACCGATTTTGTAAAAAATCCCCAACTTTAGAGACAACAGAAGACGCAAAACATTAACTGAAAGATTTCCGATCCAGCTTGGAAAAAACTGATCAGCAGGTGGTGTTCAGTAACAATTTGCCACTTTTCTCACTGCATTTATTATTCTCTGACTGTCGCTTTTTCACAAATGTTAGTTTTCTGTTCTCTGCCAATTTTCCCCAGACTTTCCCCAGTTATCCAGCTTTTCCTGGGCTGTGGCTACTCTGAGATATTTTTAAGTATAGAAAGAGGGTGGAAAAAATGAATTATGTTCGAGTGCTTGCATAAACTATGAATGCAAATTTTAGAATAATGTTAGAGTGTTTTTTCTAGGCAGGAATGAAGTTTAGGTTCCTAAACTACCTAGAATAAAGGTTTTTTGAAAGGGTACTTTCCTAGGAGGAGTTGATATGCAAGTCCATTTTGAGAGTATACCTGTAAATCCTGGATCACAACGACACTTGAATCCAGCCCCCGATGCAGAGTAAGAGCACTGACCATGGTTGTTACATCTTGACGATGGACAGACAGTGACATTGGTAGGTGTAACTCCAGTCGATGTGCACCCTGTGGGCCCCATACCAGAGCCCACGTATCCTGGAGGACACACGCATTGAACATAACTGTCACTGATGGCTGAAAAAATCCAAAATAAAGCAAAATTAGCGGAGTTGAGCACCACGTTGAAGTAATTTTAAGAGGGAAAAAATAATAACCCTGTAATGCCTTGGTCATGGCGTTCAGAGGAGCTTAACATCCAGAGTTAGCACGCAAAAATTTGCAACAGACAATGCAATATTACGGTATATAAGGATTTGAAAGGTACTATTTCTTCTGTCAAAAAATAAAATTTCTACAAATTTTCTCCTCAGCTTTTCTTGCAAATTGCAATTAGATATTAGGGATGGGAAAATTTCAGAAATATATTTTCATATTTTCTGAAGCGATCAATTTTTTTTTTATTTCATAAGTGTGGGTCTTTCCTCCTTTAAAACTGCATCACGTAGGGTTTAAATTTTTGTCACTTTGTTCATTAAGTATTGTTAGACTGTGCTATTTTAGCAGCGGAGCCGATCATAAAATGATCTCTATTGTTATGATTACAAAATTATTTTCGAGTTGAACCTTGTGCCGGACAAGATGCTTTTCTCTTGGTAACATTTTTCTTGGAGTCAGTTATGTATTTGTGCAACATGTGGGTATAATTCTGAATAATAATAATAAAAAAAAAACTTTATAACTCTACATAATTTTGCAATGTGTGATTGATGTTTTGTTGATGGAAAAGATTTTTTGCAACATACAAATGATGAAACAACTTTTTCCTGATAATAGCAGAGTTAAATTAAAAACCAAAGGCAGTGCATATTTACCGGGATTTTGAACACAAGTGGCTTTGGGATGGCAACCACCATTGTCGACAAAGCAAGGACCTCCAAGATACTGACAAACCGAACCATCACCGGTGTATCCTGGGGGACAAGGTGTACAGATTGCAGAGCCCTGCAAATAGAAAATCTATGGATAAAACACGGTTTACAAGTTAAATTAACTGTTTCTAATACCCCTAGTAAAAGTGGGATATTGTGACATCACTCTGATGTCATTGAACTTTCTGCCATCACAGTGTCATCATAGTGATGTCTGAATGATGTTAGGGTGAAGTCAGATTGATATCAGAGTGAAATTATAGAGATTTGTTCCATAAAGCATAGTGATATCATGACTAGGTCATTATGCTCCACTTTAACCAGGGACTTAGGAACAGTTCAGTTATTACTAGAAGTCACTACCTTAGAAAAACAGTTTGGAATTGCGATGACATCTTGTGGCGCCTTAAGGATAATCAATTTCTGTATTAAAAATTCCATTGACAGCACATAATCCTGATACAATGATGACAGAGATGCTTCTTAGCAAACTAGACCTTGGAACAGACGTTCCATCAGGTGCTAGCATCTGAAGTACTGTTCCCGAGACACATTCCTTCTCTTCCTTCAGCTGAACTTAGAACTCTAATGATAGCCTGCAACCTGATTATTGAAACTATGTCAGCCCAAGGCGGATAAAGAATGGTGGTCGCATTTCGATTTTGGCTGCCATCTTGAAGCACTGAGACGTCAGGAGGGTACGGCTTTTGCCATGCAATTCGAGGTTGAGCCGGCTCCCCGGCCTCGGCCGACCAATGTACCCAATACCGTGTGACGTCCAGAGGGTACGAAATGCGACCACCATTCTTTATCCGCCTTGATGTCAGCCCAATACGACAAAACATGGCCCTACCTTGGCCATGCAATATATTGCAATTCCATGTCTTATCGGACTGCTTTAAACTTTCAATAATCAGCCCGCAGGACTACATACTTACCACTAGAGAAGATATTTTAGCGATGCTCTGTGGAGCTGAGTGGTCAGATCTTCTGAACAAATGGATTTACTTACTGCATACATGATAGTCTGATACTCAACTGTCAGTTGCCAGCGCCAGATACCGTTCTAAAACTACATAGGTGCGATGTCAAGTGTTGGCATCTAACACCGTTAACAACGTGCTTGAAACTACGAATACATGACGAAGTAGAGAAAACAAATTTAACTTACGGGTAGATTCAAACAAGTTACAAAGGGAGTAATGCTGCAACCACCATTATCAACTAAACACTCATCGATATCATTGCAATAATGTCCGTTCCCGGTGTACCCTGCGAAACGAATTCAGTGAAACAATTTAAACGAAGCAACATTTTTAAAGACGAGAAAACTTATTGGGAACATATAGAAATGCATACAAATAATTCAGTTGGGTGTGAATTTTTGAAAAAGTCGAAAAGTTGTTTACAAAACTTCGAACACGTGAGCGTAAAGTTCGATTTGAATTGCCAACCTTGAGATGCCATTACTGAGTGAGAGCGCATTCGTAGGATGAAAATAAATATTTATAATAATCAAATACTATTAAAAATAATACATTTTTTTAATTTTTGGGGAATTTTCATTATATTGCGATCAAATTATCGGTCAGTAATGTGATATTCAACGGATTAGATGCAATTTTAGATGGCAGACAATGCTCTGTGAGATTCATTGCGTTGGCCATCATGTAAAAGTACCTTGTTCTGGATTGGCGGTTGAATTGGAGGGAAAAAGAAGCCGGGAAATACGAATTATCGGCGGGAAATTTGAAAAAGCGGGGAGGCCATCACTTTGCCGCAACTAGCAAATGGCGTCCATAACGATAGCGGAATAAGGTCCGATTCAAGATTTGGATTTTTAAGGTATTGTGAGCAATGGCAGGAAAGAAAATATGCCTTACCTGGTGGGCAATGTCCACAGGTGTAGGACCCAGGTGTATTAAGACACTCAACAGGTGGGGACTTGGAGCAAGAATAGTGACTTTCGCACTCATTTACATCCACAACGCAAGCTGGTGATATACCGTCGGTCTTCCAGCCCTAAACCAAAGCAAATATGATAATTAATTAAATAAAATATGGATAAAATCAAATAATGGGTGGCAAAACTTTAATAAATTATTTATAATCGTGAAATATTTCCGATACCCAGTTGCGAGCTCATGATTTAAGGGTCGTCCAAAGGGTGTGGCGAAAGTCCGTACTCCTTTTAAAATTGTTTATAATTGAACTTTTGCCGAAAGTCCGTATCCCTTTTAAAATTGTTTTTGATTGAACTTTTGAAACGAAACTTGGAGAATGTTTCAAGGTCAAAGAGGACTTTCCAAAATTTTCGGGGGACACTCTCCTGAGGGGGGAGGGGGAGACGCCCCAACTTTTTTTTCAACTGCGATCCCCCCTTTTGTGATACTTCATTTGAAAGAGGATAAAAAAAGAACATTCTTTGCGAAAAACGATACGCACGTAAGGTACTTAGGGGGGGGGGGGTCCGAGCTTGTCTTACGGAGCCTTACGAAGGGGGAGGGGGGGTTAAGCCGAGTTTTACGTAAGCTTTCCGCTGTAAAAAATAAAACACCCCTAAAAGTCCCCAATTTTGGTTTTTTATAACTGGCAAACACTCTGCAATTAAATTTTAATTATTTGCTTCTTTTTTTGCCGATTTTCATCAAAATACCTATACAAAAGCCTTAAATATATTCCAGTTATTTTACCAGACTTCCTCCGTTTTTATCTGAAAAAATGAGGGGGGGGGGGTCCGGCATCTACGATCAAAGGGGGGGGTCAAAAAGTTGACAAAAATGCCTTACGTAATACTTGAACGGCCTCTATGCCCTGGCTGGGACTTATATCTATGCATACCTGATCGCAAATGCACTTGTAGGAGTCCTGATGGGGGACGCAAATGCCGTGACCGCACAGCTGCTGGCCACGCGTAGCACAGTTGGTGGTGCTCTCCGTGCAGCGGACCCCGTAGTAGCCAGGGGGGCAGAGACACTCGTAGAAACCTGGTTTGTTCACGCAGCTGCCTCCGTTCTGACAAGAAAGATGTGTGTTCGCGTACAAAGCGCATTCGTCCACGTCTTCGTCGCATAGTACACCCTATATGACAGGAATCATCATTAGGAGGCAAGCACATTTTCATGGAAAATAAAATCTTGAGATTTCACATGAAATATCAGAAATTTATGAAAGATATTGAAAAATACCGGTTCCTTTTGATGTTTCGCAAAATGTGACAACTCGACGGTGTAAGTCTGTAAGTCGGCAATCACATAACTCGGTTTGCGACGTCGCAGACTTCCTGTCATACTTTATTTTTCAAACAGAAAACTACTCGACGGCAATTCTTGAAAACTGCCGCGATTTTTCTTCTCTTTGCGAAGAAAATTCTGCACAAATTTCAAGGAATGATGTCAATTTGTTCTCCTTTAAAAAATAACATAGAGGCGAAGATTTTCAGACACCGCAAATGAGATAGGTGATTGCTGACTTACACCGTCGAATTGTGATTTTCTTCTACTTTTGTGTGTTTGAGTGCGGGTTGCATACTCTAACCCCTGGAAAATATGAAATATTTCACAGCCTCATAAAATTTCACGGAAATTTTAAATCTTTCATATTTTTCGTCTCACGTGTGCAACCTTGATCACTAGCGTCAAGAGATTATCGGGAAATATCATAGTTTGGGCAAAAAAAACCTAAAAAACGGACTAAAAATTTATTTAAAAGAAGTAACTAAAAAAATCCGGATGAAAAAAAAATGACTCTCCATGGATTTGAAAGCTAGAACTCGATTGAAAGTAGGCAACGACTCGGAACGCAATTCTGCCATGCTATGGAAAAACGCCGTATGAGCTTTCAGGCGTTGCCAAGTTTCCTCTGATAAAACCCGAATTTACTGGGAAAATTGCTAATATTATTTCCAACATTTTCAGAAAATTTTGTACGCAATTTAATCTAAAATATCTGAAAATTTCAAGAAAAAATATGCATGAATGTTGTCAAAAATACATGTTTCGTCGAGGGAAATTCGCAACTCTCGAATTTTCTCGGCGTTCTTCCTTAGCACGGCAAATAGGGTTGCTTACCTCCCAGGCGTCTGGGCACTGACATTGGAAGCTATTGAATTGGTCGATGCAAGTGCCGCCGTTTCGACAGGGGTTGCTTGAGCACTCGTCTGCCTGAAGTAATCTCTTCAGCCGATTCATATCTCGGTTCAGTTTCCGCACCTGCAAATGAAACATTCACATAGGAATATCAGGGTTTTTCCATAGAGTACATAGAGTTGTAATATTATGATGTGAGCTGTATCCATGTTGTGGTCGACAAATTCGGAGCTCGGTGTGCGCCGAGATTCTGTCACCTTTTCGACACATTTTCGATTCAAAATGCCGATGTAGAATATCGACGGTGTAAGTCGGCAATCGCATAGCTCGTTTGCGGTGTCTGAAAATCTCCACCTCTATGTTATTTTTTTAAAGGAAAACAAACTGATATCATTAATTGAAAATTCTGCGGAATTTTCTTCGCACAGAGATGAAAAATTGAGGCAGTTTTAAAGAGTTGCCGTTGAGTAGTTTTATTCGTTTCAATAATAAAGTATGACAGGAAGTCTGCGACGTCGCAAACTGAGTTATGTGGTTGCCGGCTTACACCGTCCATATGTAATAATTCCTATCCTTTATGTTTACATCGGATGGCTGGATACCCGTGCATCGGGAACAATCGATAATGTATCGAAATGACGACCCGGCACGACACAGGAGTCATGGAATTCAGTGGCTGGAAAATGGTTAAAAGTGGCGCCGGTTCCTTCATTCTTATTACGACTGTGTGTACTCCATGGGTGCGTTTCATAAAGAAAACAACCTCATTTCACTAGACGGAATGCTAATGTAAGGTCTCCTTCTTTGTACCGTATCACATTACTATGTCTTGCAATTTTCAAGGATTATTTAGGACACCAAAGCATTTCGAGGAAATTCGGCATCACTCTAAAACAAACGCGGCCATATAAGTGGCTCAGCGGAGTTTACGAGATGGCACGCGGCTAAAATTAGACGTTTCAGCCGGGATTCGAACCTCGAACCTCTGGCCCCCGGCTCTAGATGCGTAGGTGGGCAACTCGCAAATTGGGCACACGCGTCGCCCAGATAACCTTGAGCTTTCTGAAATTTTAGTGCCTCATCGTGAACGGAGACAAAGTAGACATGTTCAGCGAACATGTTCTTGACAAAGGTTCGAGGGTCATGATCCATTTGCGAGCCTCAGGGTAAAAATTCGGGTGACACGGTAATTTCAGAATGTAACAGGACAATCGGAAAATTAGAATCTTAGAATGGGTATTTCATTTCTTTTTTTCTTATTGGCAACTTTGGATAGCCTTTATGGACTAATCCTACGGCTGAATTCCACCTCTCATTAAAAGCTTTTTCAGTAAGTTCTGTTCTTGCATTTTTAAAAAGTAGAAAGTGAACTTGGTTCACGGAGATTTTACTTGATTTTTTTTAAAACAATATTTACACGAAAAATAAGTTAAAGGTTGAGTATTTTGACGTCCCATTCAATCGCGTTTTGCCGAAAAAGCAAAGATGATGTCTGAAAATTTCCGTCCCTCTACAAGATTCTATCGAACGCGCGACTCTCCTATCACGATCTATGATCCGTGCAGCTGCTGTCAATCAGTGGCGTGGCGTGCTTTGCGATACATCGATTGTTCTGTCATTTAAACTGATGGAGAAGGATAGATAAGCAAGGTGTCCGCGATGAACATCTCAATAATCGATCCTTTACTATAGCTTCAAATGGGGAAATGTCGATAACACTCTTCGCCATTGCTGTCAATGCAGGACTCCATAGATCATAAATTGCGGCATACGAGTCGCTTCAGTCGCGCGATCGAAAGTTTACTTTTTCAGCGGCTTTTTCAGCGATGTGCTTAGAAATGAGAGTTCAGAATGCGCATTTTTGTTGAATTTTTTCTCATGAGTTAAAAAAATCGAGGGAAATTCCTACGAACTATGTGCACTCTCTACTTTTTAAAAATGCAACTAAGAATTACTCAAAAAACTCATTGCTACTCGACATGCCAGCTCGGCAACATTCTTTAAGACCAGTAAACATGGATCGCCTGACCGAAAATCGATCCGAGACCTCTTGATCAGAGGGCCTGCGCTGCAGCAACTTGCAACATTGAGGTTGACAGTCAATAAATTGACTTTAACAAAATCAATAAGTTTATCTCGTCCCCACTCAACGATATTGAATATGTTATTAATCTAATTAAAAAAAATAAACAACTGTGCGTTTGTTACTTACCACCCGCTCCAAATTGGGAATATTCTGCAACAAAAATCGGAAAAATGTCTTTCAAAAATTAAGATAAGTCATTTGAAAGCATCCGATTATCTTAAATCTTCATTCATATTATTTAACCGTGGTCATGGCATTACATATATCTCTTCTCAAAGACTAATTGGATTACATTTTGCAATAAGGAACCACTATCTCTGGCTCTATCGTAAAAGCACCTTTCTGCATAGAGAAACCAATGGCATATATGTTGTTTCTAAAATTAGCCAGAAATAGTGGTTCGTTAATGCAAAATGTGGTCCAATTGTAAGTAAGTTGTATGGTAACCTTTTCCTAGAGTGTGAGTGGTATGATGATTTGATGTTGAAATGGCTTGCCCAGTAATATTTGTGCATGAGGCTTGTTTATACTCGTCATTAAGGTGAATGCGTTGACCCCCTCACACTTACTTTTAAGCAGATAAAAGGTTCCTAAAAAAGTTTATGTTACCGTCAAGCATCACCCTCAGCTTCAGGAGCAATCAAGGCCATTACATATGCCCATGAAAAAGGCGAAGGGGTGGTATTAAATCGGTGGCGATTCCTGCAAGTTGGCAACTCTGTTTTCCTCCATTTAATGTATGCAAAACAATCGATTCTTGGTGAGGCAACTTTCCTGACCCAATATCGATATTTTTAATTGATTTAAATGGAGGAAAAACAACGTTATCAACTTGCATAATCGCAGAGGGATTGAATTGGACATGATAAAAGGAAAATTCTCGGAGAACTGAGGTTCGATATGGGGATCAGTGGCGGTTAGATGTCGTACAGCGGCAGGGAGTTCTGCTAACTTCAAACATAGATGAATGCATGATTTTCTCTATCTCTCTTTCTCTCCTATGGCATCGTTTCCGTAACCCTGAGAAACAAAAATACATTTACCGAAAGAAAAAAAATGTTTCTCAAGATAAAAAAAAATATATTTGTAGAAAGTAGTTTCACCCGTAGAAATATTCTTGTTGCTTAGAATTTTTTTCTGGAGAAATATTTTTTCTTTCAGAAAAAAGAAAAAATTTGCCGTAGAAATATTTTCACCGTTCCTGAAAACTTTATTTTTTAACTGGAAAAAAAAAAAAAATCTATAGACCCCGAAAAAATTTCTTGAGAGAAAAATATATTTCTCGGGGGGGGGGGGGGGAATCTCCAGAACGGAGTTCTCTTCTTTCCCCTCTCCCTCTCAGTCTCGGTCGCTCCTATTTTTGAATATTTCGACATTTTGAGGAAGAATTCCCTCTCTAGGCCCCAACAATTTGATACTTGGCGATTGTTGTCCATTCGGTGCAGCTTGCAAAGTAAATCTAGGGCGAGTGCTGTGCTTGAAAAGATCTCACCTGGTAGGTGGGTCGTGATGTTCCGTTGATGACAGCGAGACTTGATCCATTTGTGCCAGAGATTTCAATGCGCGCCATTTTCTGAACGAGCCCGTGCGCTCCCTCTAGGTACTCCGTGAAACGCCCAATCTTGTCCCGAATTTCAGGCAAGTCGTACGTCATGAACGTCTCCCAAAACCGGTTTGCACCTTTTGTCTGAAATCGAAATATTTTTCAGGAGGTCAAAATAGCCCTTTTCGGCAAGAGAGATTATCACAAAGCTTTCAGTGAGTTTAAAAGTTGAAATCATGTCAACACATAGTGGAGCAGTGTCTCAGAAGTTATTCATGCTACTTGGACCGCGTTCAACGGAAAGGAACCAAGCCACATCAGCTATTGTCAAAAACTGGGCACTTTAATTTTTTACAAGAGAACATTTGCGCGGATCCTTTTGACAATTTTAGGGAATTTGCTTCGCACTATGCAGAAAATTCACTGAAATTTTCACAAAAATCCGCACAACTGTTTTTATGAAAAAAAAAAAATATTGAGTTGCACAATAAAATTTTGCAAACGCTGATGTGGCTTGGTTCCTTTCTGTTTAACCCGGTTCACTTCGTCTCATCAATGTAATATTTACCTCCGCGTGGCTTTTTGCCTCCACTAACGCTGCTGTTGAAAGTTTCCACAGCCATCTTTCTTCAAAATTTCACTACCCACGTCCCTCTATTTTTTGAGGTCATGAATGTACTGAAGGGACAGCAAACCTTGGTGCCGCTGGAAATGGATGATGTTCTCAAAGATGCACCCTTCCCCCTTCCCCCCGTCAAGAGGCAATGATATAATTAAATAAGAGCAATATATTTTTAAAGAATTTTCGCTTATCAAAATAAAATGTGTGAGAGTGTCATTCTTGCGTATCGTGGGGCCTCACTCTGATGTAAGGTAAACCACTGCTATCTCTTTCCTTAATGGCGTAGGTGTCAACTAGAGTGCAATCAGTGTTTGAAAGCTTTGTGATAAAAAACTAAAAATGTCGCCGAACATCTTAATGTAACAAATCCCGAATGTAACATATATCGAATTCTCCCCTCTCTCTTTTTTTTTATTATAATAAAAATGAATTGTCGTTTACTAACATACATAATAAAATTAGATTGACTAATATAACATTTTTTTACTTTTATGATTTTATGAATTCTCCCCTCTCTTTTTTTTATTATAATAAAAATGAATTGTAGTTTACTAACATAAATAATAAAATTAGATTGACTAATATAATATTTTTTTACTTTTATGATTTCTAAAAATTTATTTTTGACTCTAATTTTAATTTTTGGTATTTCTTGGCTTTGTTTCCCCGCGAAATGGTGTGGACCCAGCACCATTTCTCCACCTTGTTATGTACAGTTTTGGGCCACGCCTTAGTGTTTAATTTTTTCATTTGTAACATATCCTGCAGTTATAAAAGGCAACTGAACCATATCAGGAAACAATCAAAAAATAAATTCACCTTTTGAACGATTTGAAGTAAGTTTTCATCGTTTAGGTAGACCTGGCCCCCACCGGACGTTCGGAAGCTGATGTTACGATCTTGCGCAGCAATGATGATAAGATGTCCATTGAGCGTCGCAAACCGTGGCCTGTGAACGCAGAGAGAGATATTTGCACCACATTTTGCAATTTGGAACTATAAATTCTAGCCCGGTTTAAAAACAACGTATGTGCCATTAGTTTCCCTATGCAAATAAGTGCTTTTCCAGAAGAACCAAAATGTACAGTTCCAAATTGCAAAATGCAGTCCTTAGGATACGAATCGAGAAAGGAACTGAACTATTAAAGCATATCTGAGGGTTTGTGGAATGAACCTGGTGAGACAAAACCTTAGTGAGACATTCAATGACTTTGATCAATATTACTAATAGTTTTCCTTTCATACAGCCCTTCAGTTTCCGGTCAAAATATACCAAAAATATGCTCTTCATGAGTGAATCTAGAGATTCTCGCAAGAAGAGCCGTACCCAAGTAGCATGCGGTTCTAATTTCTGTTTAGCACTAATTTAGAAATTGTCTATTTTCTAGAGAGAAAAATAAAATAGAAAGGAAATGGAAAGAAAATAGATTTATCGAATAGAAGTAATGAAATTATTAAAAAACTTCTATTTTCTGTCTATGCTCCGGACACCAAATACAAGGAAAATAGACGATTTTAAAACTTTTAAATTTTTTTTGGAAAAACTCACGCTTTCACTATAAAATTTGTTATTTTCCGGACGCGTTTCGGCGGCTACCCGGGCCAGCATCCTATACGTCCATAACGCGCCCTGAAAATAACAAATTAGCGAAAGCGTGAGTTTTTCAAAAACGATTTTAAAAGTTTTAATACAGCTTTTACTGTTTTTCAAAAATTTCGATTATTTTATTAAAAACCAAACAATTTTGTTGTCTACATTCTGTGTTTTTTCTATCTGTTTTCTGAATTTTAAATTTCTAAGAAATGGATAAAGAAAATATCCAATTTGTCTCTATTTTCCGTCAGATTCTTGGATATTTGTTCTTAAGGAAATAGCCCTATCAATTTTCTAGACGGAAAATAGGTAGATCCATTTTTCCGTTTAGATCCTATTTTGTAAATTGCTTTTTGGAAGAAAAATACGAGGAAGAAAAAAACTTACTGCTTGGCGTAAGGGGAGACAGCAGCAGAGAGATGTACCCTTACGAGGAGGATCAGCAAAAGCCATTTTATTTTTTCACCCGCACTCATGGATACTGGAATTTGAAGGAAGTTATGTTTAGCATGTTATGTCATGGTCAGAACAACAGTTTATTGTACGTATTTCTACCAAACAGAGCTATGTGCAGATGGGGTTGATGGAGAGTGCCCCAATTGAAGTCCAATTGAATCGAGTTCGGCAGAGAGGAACCAAGCCACATCAGCCAAAAACTGGGCGATTTGATTTTTTACAACAGAACGTTCGTGCGGTTTCCTTTGAACATTGTGAGAAATTTGCTTAGCGCTATGCAGAAAATGCACTGAAATTCGCACAAAAATCCGTTTTCGTGTAAAAAATTAAGTTACCCAATTAAATTTGGCGATAGCCGTAATGCACCTTGTTTCCTTTCTGCTTAGTTAACGCCGTCCAGTTGAAGACAATTAAAACTACACTGTAATGCTAAATCTGCTCAAAATTTTTCTGGATTGCAGTTTTTATGAAAAAGAAAAAGATAACTGGCTTGAAGGCACCTAATGGCTAAAAACTATCTCTTAATTACGGCACTCGGGCAAAAATCCACGAATGAAAACAGCACTTACCTGTTGACCAACGATTCGAGGATGTTAAATTCCAAGGGCGAAATTGAAAATTCAAGATTGAAATTCACACATCACTATTCAGTACCAGATGGCGGTCCGGTCGAAGTCTGCAGCTCCAACTGGCGGTCGGGGATCCCTTTTCGGGTTATCATGAATGGAGCTGAAATCCGACGCCCGGTGAGATTTCAGGGTAGGTGGATGAACACATGGCCCCCCGGTGTTGTGCCAGTCGGGGGGCCCGTGATAACGATGACGTCAACGGCCTGATAAAGACCAGCGGGCTGATTATTGAAATTTATAGACACAGCGATTGACAAAAAGGACATAGGGAGTATGGAGCTAACCTATTGGTCGAAATGTGTGGTTCCTATCGACTAAGGAGAAAATGATGGACTAACTGTCGGGTCTCTCGTGGGTTGCCGTCAGTTAGTCTATCACCTACGTCCTTTGTCTATTGCAACCACTCGTTTCCACCAATAGGATCCCTCCATATCCTTTTTGTCTTCTTTGTCTATAGCTTTGTCTATCAATTTCAATAATCGGCCCGCAGGCGTCATTCGCCAACGAGTCATCCCTACTGGAAAATCGTAATATCTGAGATACTGAGAAAAGTAAGAGATCAGTTCTGCAGACACTCTCTGCATCCCTAGATATGACTCAGAGCAATATTCAATCTTGGTCAGCACCTGCTTCATCCCAGCTAATCCGTCTCGATCGATTTAATCGCAAATTTGGTCGATGAACCAAGTCCTGCTGGTTGATCTGACCAAAAAAAAATTTAACTAACAGTAACCATAAACGGGAATTTTTAACCGCGTTCTTCGGGTTCAGCCCGTGCCTTAGCTCTGCCGTGATAGCGAGGAGAGCAGTAAGTGCAAAATTGAATCAGTGAGAACGAAAACACACCAACTCGATAACTCTAAAGTCCTCAATTTTCATTAAGGACAGTCAATTTTCATAAAGGTCATTGAAGTTAGCGAATCTATTCCAACTTGGACCTTTTAAGTGTCCGTCATAAATACTTTTCTTTCAGCACCAAAAATGTTTTGCTCGACTTATTTCTTGACCTACTGTGCAGTTTTGTGTGTGTCCTCATTATTTTCATTTTTTCGAGTTGGTGTGTTTTCGTTCTCACTGATTCAATTGAAGTTTTGAGAAAACGGGCTTAGAAGCTTCTGACCGGAAAATTTTATTGGAAGAAACCTTTGTTGTTTCTCGAATTGCCACTAATCATCCGAAAGACTCCTAGAGAATAGTTTGTATGCCTAGCCGCAAATCATGTATAGAGATAATAGAGGATTTCCGACCAAGGTCAAAGGGACAAGCCGTAAGGCGCCCTTACTTCAACTTCAACTCATCGCAACCATTCTAAGCTCCTTCATCTCGTTGAGTATGCAATTTGATCTCCTGGGAGTTATCATGGTTGCTCCAAGTCCAAGTGAACCTCTACGGCCACCGACCTTTTCGGGCAAGGAGAAACAATTGGACGTATTTCTGCCAAACGGAGCTATGTGCATTTAGGCATGAGCCTTGAGACCCATGAGAATGTATGCATAGCAGGCTTCACGTTATAATGCACATAGTTCAGTTTGGCATAAATACGTCCAATTGTCCGTCTTGAAATTCATGAGGAACTCTTGGTTTTATCATCACACGTTTACAATACGAACAAATTCAGATGTCCTTGAGTTAATGAGGAAAATATTGATGGTGTGACCACGGACCCTGGAATTTAGAATAACGTCACCCAAAAAAACGATGCTGGGGTTGGTCAGTTCAAATGACAAACGTCTGATGACGTTTGAGTCGTCATGGAGCATGGATGGATTTACTAGTTTTTTTTCTTCTTTTTCCGAAAACTAGGGTTTTCCTTGACTAGGTTTGGTACTATGATGGATCTTCCCTTCGAATTTATAGGTTGGCAACGACTGAATTTTTCATGTGGGGAGGTTGGCAGCCCTTTCAAGCCCTAAACGGCTTCCAGATAACGATTTTACTTATGAAAGTCTTCGAACCTAGGTGTACTCTGGTTTCACTTCAATGGGTCACGTAAAGGTTGGCAACAACTACAATTCGGTTTCGAATATTTCGTGGAGAAAAGTTGGCTGCCCTTTCAGGCTTTAAGACCTCCAAGAGCAAACTCAATCGTGATAGGCTCCCAACCTCAGTGCTTTATTTTCACTTCGATGTTTTTTTTTTTCAACGCATTTGATTGGTTTACGGTGATAGCCAACGTGACGTCACAGCTGAAAATGCTCCCAGGCTATGTTTGCACCACGCCGTACGTTATAAATATAGGCATCAGGGGGTGGATCGGGCAGTCCCTGGCTAGGACTCGTTGGTAAAGGTATTATGTGTTGCATGTGTGTTATATGTCTTATATGTTATTTGTGTGTTTTATGTTATTTATGTGTTATATGTTTTTTATGTGTTATATGTTATTTATGTGTTATATGTTATTTATGTGTTATATGTTTTTTATGTGTTATATTTGTTATCTATGTGTTATATGTTTCTACTGATGCGTGTTGCGTATGTGTGTTGCGTATGCGTGTTGCGCATGTGTGTTGCGGGTTGCTTGTGTGTGTTGCGTGTTGCTTGTGTGTGTTGCGTGTTACTTGTGTGTGTTGCGTGTTGCTTGTGTGTTACATGTTCCTTGCGTGTTACGTGTTGCTTGTGTGCTATATGTTGCTTTTATATGTTACGTGTTGCTTTTAAACGTTACATGTTGCTCGTGTGTGTTATGTGTTGCTTATCGCATGCTAGTTCTAATTTGGTGTTCTTTTTTATTTTTTGAGGTTTCTTTTCTCTTTGTCTTTTAGCGATTTAACGCACTTCCCGGTGTTGGTTCCTCCTCTTTTTCTACTAACTTTTTTTTTTTTTTTTTTTTTTTTTTTTTTTTTTTTTTTGCTTTCTAAAAGACAAAGAGCAAAGAAAACCAGTAATTACTTGTAGATTCGCGTTTCAAAGTAGAGTCCCCCAACCCCTCCCGCGTAGTAACATAATTTCAATTATGTTACTTTTTTCTTTTTTTCTTTGTCTTTTGAAGCGTGCCAGTAGGGCTCGCTCTTTTTCTTTGTCTCCCCTCCCCTAACAGAAAGTGGGTCTAGGAATTTTAAATATTCTAACGCCTCGTAAATTTATAACAGGGGGCGGACGATACCGTAGCTTTGGTTCGAAGGATGCAGTGGTGTTTCGGCACTTCGTTCAGTCGGCCGGCGGCCATCGCTTTCCTATGACGGCTGAATCCATAACCAGGACCCGGTATGGTGCAAGTTAGAGGGCGGTAAAAGAAACCCTCGGCCCTTCTGGCGAAAAAAAAAAAAAAAAAAGATGGTCCATTTGTACGGGCGGGAGGATACGTAAAACTCCTTCATCCCTCTCTGTTTTTTCCGTAATTAGTCATGAAGTGGATTGGTAGGCCTACGGGGGAAGCAACCACTATAAAAAAAGAAATAGTGTATTTTCCGAAGAAAATACACTAGCAACGCGCCACTGAACTTACCTCCTGAGAAATTAAGTGTTCATAAAAGTCGGTCTTTCCCTGGTAAAAATAATCTGATGGCTATCGCCAAAACACAGTGATGTCGTGAGTTTTGACTAACATAAATTGTGTTTTGGTGATGGCCAACTGATTATCTTAACGAGGGTTTCTCTAAGGTGGTGTGGAAAGAGTTCCATAGATAAGAATCAAGTTTTCTCGTCGGTTTTTCCCAGTTCAAATTGATGAGTTAGCCGTCACCAAAACAAACATTAATTGAAGTCATATGTGTTTTGGTAACGGTTAAATCTTAATTATGAAAAGGGGTTCTCTAAGGTGGCGTGGAAAGAGTTCTTCTGAGGATAAACCAGCAAATGGCAGGAAGTAATTGTAAGTCGCGAAATAGCTTTCTGAGATATTATGTAACACGTTACTTTCATTGAAGCGAAATAATAATAGGGAAAACAGCTTTTTCAAAAAAAAAAAAAAAAAAAAAAAAAAACAAGAAATTAGGAAGCACATTGAATTGAACGTCTTTATATTAAAAGGAACCATATCCATTCTGACATAATCCCTAAGATCCATAAGAATGCATGCTTGGCAAGGCTTATGTCCCAACGGATGTAGTTTCTTTTGAGTCAAATGCGTCCAATTTTGGTTGAAGGAAGATTACTTTCGTTATAGAGCGAATTGCTCGCTTACAGACAATCAGCAGCGATATACAAATAGAGGGAACGCAATAACAACGATGATATAGCCCGAAATGTGACGAGGACAAAAAGCGCAAAAAATGGGTAACCAAGGCTAAAAATTTGAATTTTATTGATCCTTTCTTACTCATTTTCTTTGATAATTTATCCGTGTGACAGAAGGGGTTAATGTCGTACTGATCTCCAGACTTACTGGCCAAACGTAAGTCCTGAAAAACGCGTTTTCACGTCGGTCTCTCTTTCATAAAAAACCGTACTTCGCATCTAATCCGGAGCAGGGCGCATGATCGAGACTCAACTCTGCCGTGCTTAATAAAAGGTCTTATCATCATTTGTAATTTTCCGAATTTCAGCTGATAGAGCGAGAATTTTCTAGAAAACTTACGAATATTTTTCTCTTCTAGGGATTCTCCTTGCTCTTGAACGAAATGTACTTGAAATTTTCAAAGAAATGTATTTATCGTACGTATAAGTTGATCGGATAAAATTGTCTGGAAAGAAATACTTGTCTTGGGGGAATGAGGATACAGAAATCTCATGGCAAAATTCAAATTTATAAACGACCTTTTTTAATAGCGCGGACGCACTGTATGACAGAAATGAATCAGTGAGAACAAAAACACACCAACTCTGTAGCTCGGAAATGCTCAATTTTCATTAGAGACAGTCAATTTCCATAAAGGCATCTATTCCAGCTTGGACCTTTCAAGTGTCCTTAAGTGCTTGTCCTTCGGCACCAAAAAACTTTTTCTTGGACTAACTTCTTCACCTACTATGCAGTTTTGTGTGCGTCTTGATTATTTTCATTTTTCCGAGTTGGTGTGTTTGCGTTCTCACTGATTCAAATTTAGAAATAGAATTCCTGAAGTTTCCACCACTAACGTGTTCCACCACTTCCCGAACCGCCCACGCTACGAATAAAATTGTATGATGACCTCTGGAGTAACCTCTTCAATTTTGTAGATTAACCCACCGACACCTGAGCAGATTCTGGCCTCCGACACAAGATAGGGCGTATTTAAGTTGTATTTATTTATTTACCTTCGTATAAAACATGAATTTGTTATATGTTAACATGCATCATAATCAAAAGCCCAGACCCACAGTGTACTGTCGAAGGAGATCATGCGAGACCATGCCGAATACGAATTTTTGAAATTGTATGATTAAAAATCGACCGATTTTAATACATTATATCAATTGCAATCACGGCAATGTTAGCGCCTGCAAGATTACGTGAAAACTTAACGCATTGCGCGCACTCCACGGTGCTCACTGTTAGAGCCTGCAAGACTGCATGGATACTACATGCATTGCACGTACTCCACTTTGCTGCCGTGATAGCGGAGAGAACAGTAAGTGCAAAAATGAAGTTTTGGGAAAACGGGCTTAGAAGCTTCTGACCCGAACATTTTATTGAGAGAGGCTTCACTTCTTTGTCAAATTATCACTAATCATCCGAAAGACTTCTTGATATCATCTGTATGATTAAAAATTAACGGATTTTATTTCAATCACATAAAAAGGGTATTTTTCATTTTCATGCTAGGCTAGTGTTCGGCAAGATAGCCGTAAGTCCTATCCTTTGCATGCTTTCGTGGTTGCGTTCTGGACACACAACAAACACATTTTCAAGTTAAAAATTGTCAGAAGAGGGCGGCACTTTACTTGAAAGCACTGCCATCATTGGCTTTCTGGGGGAATATTGTTACCGCTGTCTTGCCTGAAAATACGTCATTTTTGTGCACTTATGGCTTTCCCACGTGTCTCGTTTTCATAAAAAGAAGATGAATTTTGCCGTTTTAACTATTTTATAGATTTCACCCAAAGAGATTAAACGAATTTTGAAGGAGACTCATACATACATTCGAGTCGCTTTACAGCGCGCCCGGGCGCTCTGTGACACCAAATTGCCATCCTTGCCTATCGATCCAGAGGTCATCTGGTAAATGACATCTTGTGATTTCATCTTGAATGCCACCTATCCACGATTTTGCTGGACGTCCCCTACGTTGAAGGAGACTCGATTTCGAAAATTTGACACTTACTGCTCTCTTCGCTATCACGGCAGAATTGGTGCCTCATCTTATTGAAATCACGCATGACGACACACAGTAGATTGAGTCAATTGGACGTATTTCTGAACTATGTGCATTACGACGTGAGTCCTGTTATGCATATCGACGGTGAAACTACCAAACCACGTATCTCGGTTTGCGACGTCGCAGACTTCCTGTCATACTTTATTTTTTAAATAGAAAACTACTCAACGTCAATTCGTGAAAACTTCCGTGATTTTTCCTCTTTGTGCGGAGAAAAATCTGTGAAAATTGTAAGGAATGATATTTATCTGATCTCCTTCAAAAAAATAAAATGTGAGTGGAGATTTTTAAACACCGCAAACGAGATACGTGGTCTGGTAGTTTCACCGTCGATATATTCTTATGGGTATCAGGGTTCATGTCTTAATGCACATAGTTCCGTTCGACAGAAATACGTCCAATTAGAGAGGCCGGACATATCATTTCTTACTAAAACTGCAAATTTTGATGTTTATTTCGTCACATTTTAAATTTCAAAGGGGTGCTTTTGATAGCAAAGTTGACGAGAAAACTAATGGAACCTTTTTTAGAATCTCAATGTTTTGTATAGACGGAGTTATGAGCGTTTAAAGTCTCCAAATTTCGTCCGACCTCTCCTATTGACTCGATCCACCGTGCGACACGCAGAACTGCGGGCCGATTATTGAAATTGATAGACAAAGCTTTAGACAAAGAGGATAAAAGAAATATAAAGGGATCCCATTGGTGCAAGTGGGTGGTTACAATGGACAAAGGCGGTAGGTAATAGACTGAGTAACGGCAACTCACGAGGGACCCGATAGTTACTCCATCATTTTCTCCCTTAGTCTATAGGAGCCACCCATTTCGACCAATAGGATAGCTCCATACTCCCTATGTCTTCTTTGTCTATCGCCTTGTCTATCATTTTCAATAATCGGCCCGCTGACCCATTTCCAAGACATGGCGCCTCCTTTCCCCCTAGAAAGAAACCCGAAACCTTTTCTTCTGGAGCCGCCGTGAGGAACCGAGCACGATGCGTGAAGGCCGGGGACCGGTTGTGTCGGCTGGCTGAAGTCTGAAGCGGCGCTAAGTCGGACCGCCCGCCAGTCCCAACCGCACCGCGACGACGCCCGAGTCTGAAACGCCTGAAATTCCCACGCAATTTATTTTTACAATCCCGGATTTCTCGCGTCCCGGCGCGCGTTTCGCCCCGTCCAGTTTCCGCCGAACGCGCGCCCCAAAACGCAAACTTCCGCCGCGAGGATTCCAGTGCTGTTCGTACTCTTCGACGCGCACTCCGTTCGCTTCTCCCAGGACCTCATTCGCTTCTTCCAGATATGCCGAGACCTTTGTGGCAGGTAGGCACTCATGGCCTTTTTTCTTTTTTGACACCGAAAAAATTAAAATGCTGATTTAACAATTCAATCGCTAGAAAAAGTGACGGCAATGTTTCAATGTAGATTTTACAACACAAAAATGATACTTGAACCACCCCCGTGGTGAAATCGGCTTACAACACTGCCGTGCTAAGGAAAAACGCCGTAGGAACATTCGAGAGTTGCCAAATTTCCTACGATAAAACGTTTATTTTTGAGGAAAATTATAAATATTTTTTCTTGGAAATTTCAGACTATTTCGATCAAATTACAAGCAAAATTATCTTAGAAATTGGCAGAAAAATATTCAAAAAATTTCCTGAAAATTAGTGATTTGCCAGAGGAAACTTGGCAACGGCTTAAGGTTCATACGGCGTTTTTCCTTAGCACGGCAGAACAGTGGTCAAAGTAACATTTTTTTGTTGTAAAATCTACGTTGAAACGTTGCAGTCACTTTTTTTCGCAATTGAATTGTTAAATCAGCAATTTAATTTTTTCCGTGAAAGTGATTCGATGGTTGCCATTTTTTGTGTCAGAGCGATTTGCGATATATCGCATCAATTCGTTCCATAATTTCAGCTGCTTGTCATTTTTTTCGAATTTTGAGATCTCACTTCTGTTGTCATGAGACTAAGGAATTCACGAACCAATTTTGACACAGAAATTCAACGCATTAAAGGCAGGGGTTTTTCAGAGGAGAAATATCGCATTCGAGTACAGTTTCGATATCAGAATCGAATGAGATATATTTCCTCTGAAAATTTTCTTTGTCAAATTTGATACATGAATTCTATAATCTCATGACAACAGAAGTGGGATCTCAAAATTCGAAAAAATGACAAGTAGTTGAAATTATGGAACGAATTAATGCAATATATCGCACGCCGCTCTAACACAAAATATGGCAACCGTCGAATCACCTTAAATGAGAATTGGACCGCGTTAAGCAGAAACGAACCAAGCCACATCATCTATTGCCAAATTTAATTGGACAATGTAATTATTTACATGAACACAGTTGTACGGATTTTGGTGAAAATTTCAGTGCATTTTCTGCATACGGCGAAGCAAATTCCTTAAAATTTTCAAAGGTTTCAAGTGTTTCATAAAATGCAAGTATTCTCACATCAGTTTGATTCTGGAAGCGGTTAAGTTTCAATAAAAAGGCTAAAACTTAGTTTTCGCTCATATCACCTGTGCTAATTTGCCAGTATAAAATATGGTCTGAATTGAAGTATTTCGTTACACGCCCCCTGTTCAGATTTGTTCGAAGCATGAGATCGGATACAACTTTAATTAAACGGGCGACAGATGGCATCGTAGGTCGATTTGCATTTGCATTATGATAATTAACACGTCTATCTCAATTCGGCTTTGATCCCTGAATTATAGTGATGTAAACAACGCTGTTGGGTGAAGGAAAAACGCTGTATAAACATGGAGACGTTGCAAAATTTCCGTCGATAAAAACACATTTCCGGGATATTTCATCGGTCCTTCCGCAAAAGAAGGAAAGTACTGCCGTGCTAAGGAAAAACGCCGTATGAACATTCGAGAGTTGCCAAATTTCCTACGATAAAACGTTTATTTTTGAGGAAATTTATGAATATTTTTTCTTGAAAATTTCAGACTATTTCGATCAAATTACAAGCAAAATTATCTTAGAAATTGGCAGAAAAATATTCAAAAAATTTCCTGAAAATTAGTGATTTGCCAGAGGAAACTTGGCAACGCCTGAAGGTTCATACGGCGTTTTTCCTTAGCACGGCAGACTACCTCTCAAATTGCATTTGTACTGAGAGAGTCTTGGGCATTTCTAACTGTAAATCTCACTGATCTTGCTCCTGGTATGCAGACAGTACGTCTACAGAAAAAAGGGCTACAAAAAGAAGGGCTACCTTTTTTAGTCTACAGTCAAAACGACTACATTAAAATGCCTACTAAAAGTATGTCTACAGTCAAATATGTCTACGCTATTAAAATGTCTACGATTTGTTTGCCCACTTAGAAAATGTCAAAATATTTATGTTGGCCACTAAAAATATATAAAATATATTTATAAAATATGAAATAAAATACACATGTTGATATTTATAGGATCAATTATTCGCGAAATGTGCCTCACAATTTTTACGCATCAACTTCTGCAGCACCCACAGCTTCGTCCTGTCTTTGGGGATACACTTTCAAATGAGATTCTTATTAGACGACATAAATACGTACTTTGACATTTTTAGAGTAGGCAGTCAATCCAAAGACATTTTAATACCACAGACATATTTTACTATCGACATTATTTTAATGGGCATTTTCATGTAGACATTTTGACTATAGACCAAAAGAGGTAGCCCTCTTTTTTGTAGCCCTTTTTCTTGTAGACCTACTGTCCGTAAACCTTGCTCCTGATCTCGGGTTGAAATCAGGAAAATTTTGTTCAAAAACTTGACAAGTACTTAGTATTGAATTTTTGAGAGAGTAAATTAAGAAGTAAGTTTTTTATTAGTAAATTGAATTTATTGAGTGAATTTTGCAACCTTGTAATGGAGCTTTGTTCCTTCGTGCGGGGAACGACGAATTGTACGTATTTCTGCCAAACGGAAGTATGTGCATTGAGACATGAGCCCTGAGACCCCTTAGAATATATGCACAACAGGGCTCACGTTATAATGCACGTTCTGTCTGGCAGAAATACGTCCAATTGGGTTTTGTACTTCATAGTTTTCTCTGATAGGTTTTGTTTTTAACAGAGGTGCAAAATAAAATTTCCAGTTGAAAAAATAAAACAAGAAAGGAATTTAGACAACGTCTAATTCAGATAGGCTTATTCTGTTTAACTGCGACCGATTAAAATTGTCTTTTCACAGAATTTTAATCACACACTAGCGTCATTAATGAAGATTTTTACTTTCTAAATGTAGGAAGAAAAATTATCTGAGATTCTTCCTAGATTGACGGGAACTTTGAATAAATTAAAAGTTTTAGACGAACCATATTTTTCCAAATCAATTCACTATTATTTCAAAGTCCCATGCGGCTCCAGGCCAACTATCATTTCAAGTAGTTGGAATATCGTTGGTCGTCACTCTACGAATCGAATCTGTGAACAATAAAGATGACAATGAGATGAAATTTCGTGAAAATTCACACTTTGAACGAGGTGTTTCTTTATAAAACACTGAACAATTTAAAATTCTATGTCGCGGACAGGAGAAATTTCGTCGACTCGCAAAATTTGACCAACTGCTTAGACTTTCGTCCCAATTCTTAGTTTGACTAATTGTCTACGACATATTCACTCCCTATCTGTGCATGAAGAGTGTCATTAGATATAGAATTGGTCTTTTCTAGTGACGTGGCGTGCTTTGCGATATATCGATTGATCGGCCTATGGAAAGGTATCGATAAACAGGGTGTTCGCAGCAAACACCATAATAATCGATTATTTACCACAGCTTCAAATGGGGAAATATCGATAGATCGAAAAGCACGCCACGCCACTGGTCTTTTCGTAAAGCAGTGGATTCCTCCAAACCGGACTCAACTTAAAGAGCTTTTTTGAGCATAAAGAAATCGTCTCAGAGGAAACCAGTGGCACTAGTGGCGAAGCAAGAATGATCGATTATCGATTTTCCTTCATTTGAAGCTATGGTAAAGAATCGATCATTAAGGTGTTCGTTGCGAACACCCTGTATATCGATCCTTTTCCACAGGTTCAAATGGCAGATCAATCGATACATCGCAAAGCACGCCGTGCCGGCACTATCGTGTGTCTCACGCGAGATTTTACACAAGTTTGAGTGATCAAATCGCAAATCCCCGTGGCATGCAAAAAATTCATTACGGCGTTCAGAGCCGGATATTTTTTTTTTTTTTTTTCGTTTTTTCTTTTTTTTTGGGGGACGAAAAAGCGCAAGTACCGAAGCTTCTTAATGGATGACATGTCGTTGTTAAAACTCCCCTCTAAAATCTACTTTGCTGAAAACGGATCCATGAAAGCGTGCATTGGAGTGCGATTTGGCGACAAGCAGGGAAGTCTGGAAGTGCTCAACGTCTGTTTGCCGCAATTTCGGCATACCGCGGCATACTGCGGCATACCGCGGCGCAGAGCGCGTTGCATTTCGCGCAAAAACACGCCAATTTCCCAACGGGCCCGACGCGGGATTCCTGGGCCTCCGACAACGGGCCACGCACCGCACACCTCCCCGAACGGCGTACAAAGGAACGAGTCAATTAGAGAGATTGCACAGAATTTTGAAATTTCGGAAGCTTATATCTTCGAAATTACGCAGTGAAGAACTTTAAAATAGGTTCCTTTCGTGTTTCCGTGAAATTTCCCTTCAGGCATACTCCTCAAAATTGCGATTTCAATTTTTTACTTTTTCACAAATCTCTTTTCCACTGTGCGGCGGCAGACGAAAACAGACACATGACTAAACCCCCCCCCCCCCCCCCCCGGTCCCTCAGGGCACATCTCGATCCTCATTATCACTGTTATTCTTCCCTATTTTTAGCCGAAAAAAAAATAGACGAAATAGTGAGAACGCTGTTTTCCGTTCGCTTTCAGTTGTACTGTATAGAGTACCTAGATAGAGAGAGTATAGACATAACTATAGTATAGTATATTATAGTATAGTTCATTATGGTATAATAAATATAGTATAGTAGATTATAGTATACTCCAGATAGTTTAGTATATTATGGTATAATAAATATAGTGTAGTATAATAAATATATAGTGTAGTTTATTATAGTATAATGAATATAGTGTAGTATGGACATAACGTAAGATCTGTAATTTCGGAAATCTATCACGCCTTCACCACCCCCCCTCCCCATAAACTTAGGTCCCAAAAGGACAGCCAACCAAGATAATTTTAGTGTACTCGTTGATGTTATTTTGCGTGATTTCGCCATGAAAATATAACTCAGTTGGCTGTATCTCTTTCGTGCAGCAGATCCATTCAGCAGAACGCTAGACTTTTCGGTCGGTGCCCCTCTGCTTTAAATGTGCGTCGTTCCCAGGAGCGTCTTGGACGGCGTGCTTTGCGATAAATCGATTTATCCGGCATTTAAACCTACGGAAGAAGATCGATAGACACGGTGTTCGCTACACCTTAATAATCGATTGTTTACCATAGCATCAAATGGGAGAATATCGATAATCGCTCATTCACGCTCTTCACTGTTCCGCTTGAAAGATCTGGAGCGCGCAGAAACGATCAATCCCTCAATATTTACATTGGCACGACTGCAGAGCGTAGAGCCAGCATCGCGAACGCGGCATTCCTTCAGGTTAGCGCCCCTCTTGCGTTTCGTGAACGCGTATAATGCCGTCGAGATTTCCATGTAAATCTGACATGACCTGACCTGCCTGCGGTTGCATCCATTAAGGTAGGGATCCTTCGCTGCAGTGCTACGGAAAAACGCCGTATAAACCTTCAGGCGTAGCCAAATCTCCTATGGTAAATCATTCCAAGAATTTTCCTAAGAGGATTTCTCCTGGATTAAATTTTGGCAGTTTTAACTAAAAATCTGGGCAATATTTGAATGCTTGAAATTGACGGATTTTCACAACTTTTACTGAGATTTTCTTGAGTAATGGATCACTAAAAAAGTACGAATTCTGATATTTTATGTTATACATTCTTTGTCGCTTGAAGTTCGCCTTCATTTTCGTTCCGTAGGCAACAAACATACAGGGAGCGCGGCAGGGCCGGAATAAGGGGGTGGCCACATGGCGGCAAATCTAGGGGGCGGCAAATTTTGCAATTATTTTAGATGTAGGTATAAAAAAAAATCGGATTTAGAAGAAAAAAATTACAGACGAGAAAAGGCTACAAAATCTCTCATTTCCTGAGAGTATAGTAATTTCTAATTTTGTCGTCTTTCAGTGATACAAGAGACAGCCTTCAATTAGTCGGGGTAAGAGAGAAACCAAACACATAATTTGGCCTGGAACGGCGCGACTTAGGGAGAAATGATGACGAGGACTTGAGATGAAAAGGAGAAGCCCTCGGCGCGGCAATTGGCATGTAACACATATTAGCACCTACAAGACTGCACGAATACTTCACGCATTGCATCAAACACAGTGCGGTTATTGTGGTCAGCGTGAAACGGATAGCGCCTACAAGAATGCATGAATACTTCACGCATTGCGCTAAACACAGTGCGGTCAGCGTGAAACGCAAAGCGCCACAAGACTGCGTGAATACTTCACGCATTGCGCCAAAAACGGTGCGGTCGGCGCGGCGGCGGAAGTTAAAATCATTAAACCAAATTTTGTGTTTGTTCTTTCATAATTTTTTCGTTCATTTCTTATGAATGGAAGGCATTGTCCATTAGAGATAGGTTTACGAAACTTGACTTTCGCGCAAAGCTCCGTGACCTTTTGCTAGTAGTGTTGACAGGGCTTTCCCAAAAAATGTGTTCAACCCGAGTAAACGCGTCTTATGCACCCCTCCCCGCTGGCGCGTTCACTTGATGGTTTTTATTGATGTTTCAAAACGAATGAGAAGGGGGCGGCAAAATACAGGCGGCCCATGGGCGGCAAGTGAGAAAATCCGGCCCTGGAGCGCGGATGAATATCTATTTGAAAAACACAAATTAATATCGCTTCATAAGCCTTTGTAACCGATAGAAGATGTTGTCAACATATTGGTAGATGTGCTCCATATGAAATTTGCTTTCAATTTTGAGTATAGGCAACATATCGACGGTGAAACTACCAAACCACGTATCTCGTTTGCGGTGTTTAAAAATCTACGCTCACATTTTATTTTTTTGAAGTAGACCAAATCAATATCATTCTTTGAAATTTTCACAGAATTTTCTCCGCACGAAGAGGAAAAATCACAGCAATTTTCAAGACTGGACGTTAAGTAGTTTTTCATTTAAAAAATAAAGTATGACAGGAAGTTTGCGACGTCGCAAACCGAGATACGTGGTTTGGTAGTTTCACCGTCGATATCTCGTTTCGCGAGGTTTATTGAATCGATAAAATATGCTAACATATCGGTAAATGTACTCCATCTATGAAGTTCGCCTTCGATTTTGGCTGTAGGCAACATTTCAAACAGATCTCGTTTCATAAGCTTTCATTCAAGGAATACAAGATGTTGTTAACAAATCGGTAGATGTGGTGCATCTGAAGTTTGACTTCAATTTTGCGAATAGGTCACATTCCAATCAGAGAGTGCGAATGTTCACCTATTCGAAAAATACACATGAGCATCGTTTCATCTTAATTGAACCAATAGACCATACCATGCGCACACTTATCGAGAGATAGGTTCGCCTGTCATTCCGCCGATAGGCAATATACTTACCGGGGAGTTCGAATAGTCATCTATGCGGGACAACACACGTATATCGCTCCATGAGCTTTGATTGAACCGCTAAACGCAGTGGTGAACCTATTGGTGGATATGGTCCTTTACGTCGTGTATAATCGAAATTCCGGGGGGTAATTTTTACACCACATTGGATTTCCGCTACAAAGCGGGTTTCCAGATTACAAATTTTGAGAGTTGTTTTCGGAGGGAAAAATCTCTTGAAAAAATCTGAAAATTACGATCCTGATACGGAGACAATGTGTTCTTTGAAAATGCAAGGAGTGGAAACAGGTTGACAAGCTCATCAGCGGATGATAACGAAAATTGCTCCCTTTGGCACCCCTAAAACTAAAGTCAAAAGAAGTAAATTTTACCATGAAAACAGCCAAAATCTGCTTTTCACGGGTACAAAGTGTTTGAAATATTTTAGGACTCCTGATCTCTTTTATCCACGGTTCGCCCCCTTCCATCAGCTTCAGTCCATCCGCCACCCCTAACTTAAATTCAGCAACACACAGCAGGGCTGTAACATTTGTAACAATCACTGCTGGACTGCATGTACATAATTTGTCTTCTTGCATACGCAAACGTTGTCGTGCGAAGGAAGAACACCGTAGGAGCTTTCAGACGTTGCCGTATTTCCTTCGATAAAACACGAATTTAACTGAGAAAATTGTGAACATTTTCTCGCACATTTTCAGATAATTTTGATCGCAATTTTATCTAAAATATCTGAAAATTTTAAGGAAAAATGCTCTCAAAAACTCTCCTCAAAATACACGTTTCATACGAGGGAATTTGGCAACGCTTGGATGTTCATACGGCGTTTCTCCTTAGCAAGGCAGAACTGGCGGAGGAGACTCCATCAAACAATGAGTTTATGAGTTTTCAATCTTTCTCAACGCTTTCCTCCTCGTTCTCCCACCCACACATGCAGCCGCTGAAAGCGTGACCTTAGAAAACCCACCTAAAAATACGATCACGTATATTGGAGATGGAGAATGTATATATACATCACATTGTTGCCAAAATGATAAGTCGTTTACCTTGCGATTGATTCTAGAATGATATTGATAGCCAAAGTGCGAGATCACGTATCTACGTTTGCGATGTTGCAGACTTCTTGCTATTATTTATTTTGGATTTGAAAAACTAGTTAACGTAATTTCTTGAAAATTTCCATGATTCCACTCTACCCTACTCTACGCTGACACCATCAATACCATCATCCTTTTCGACGCCGCTACAAACGCTTTCTATATCAATGTCTCACCAGCGGGCTCATTCTTGAATTTGATAGACAAAGCATAGACAAAGAAGACATAGGGAGTAAAGATCGATCCTATTGGTTCAAAGGGTTGGTTTCTATAGGCTAAGGGAGAAAATGATGAACTAACTAAAGGGTCTCTCGAGGGTTGCCGTTAGTTAGTCTAGTGCCTACTCCTTTTGTCCATCGCAACCCCCCGCTTCCCCCGGTTCCACTAATAGGACCCCGGACCCCTCCATAATCCCTTTACCTTTTTAGTCTATAGATTTGTATATCAATTTCAACAATCAGCCCGCGGGATACCTGGTCATGTCTATTCTCCTGCGGGTTGATTGTTGAAATTGGTAGACAAAGCCATAGACACAGGTGACATGAAGGATATGGAGGGATCCTATTGGTGGAAGCGGGGGGTTGCGTTGAACAAGGGGGTAGGCAATAGAATAACTAACGGCAACCCACAGGAGACCTTTAGTTAGTCCATCATTTTCTCCCTTAGTCTACAAGAACCACCCATTTCAACCAATAGGATCGATCCATACTCCTTAGGCTTTCATTATCTACCGCTTTGTCTATAAAGTTCAACAATCAGCCCTCAGTCGAATCTTTTCAAAATAATGCAAAAAGCCAGGCAGCACGCACTGGAAGTTATTTCAGCGCCACCGCAGAGTGACGGGGGAGGCTGGGAGGCGGTCTCAGCTGAAAAGTGAAGTCAGTGTCAAAAATAATTCACGCGACCGAAGAGCCCGCTCCGATGGCGGCCGCATCCATCATAATTTCGGGAAAGTGTATTTTCGGGCGGATTGCTCAACTCACGTGGTGACGGCTCCATGGAGCGCTGCCAAATTTCCGTGATTTATCTTGAGTTTTCTCAACGTTTCAGCGTGAAATTGCCACGTTTTGAGAGAAGGTTGGCAAGTTGTAGTTATAAATGGCTCGGACAACGACATTGTTCCCTAAAAATTGTTCCCGCCGATCGGTAAGAGGCTTCGGCTCGAAATTTCCTCGACCTTGAGGCTCCATCGAGGAAGAGGGTGTTGCTGAGTCGGATAATGTACATTCCTACGTCACAGGAAGCAAATGCAGCTCAGTATTAAATGTTGCCAAAGTTGCGTCGTATTGCTGCTCATTAGAGCAGAAATGGAAAGCGAACTTTCACGTTTTGAAATTCCACAACATTTTAAATTTGTTCATTTTTTTCGGAATTATTTATTACTTAAACCTTGGTAGTATGTGCTACCCTAATGAGGTGCTATACACTGAAGGGGGCACAAAGAGGAGCTTAGAGAGGAATTTAGACCCAACCTACCTCCACATCAAATGCAACGCGGGAACATTTGCAACGCGTGAATGTTAACTGGCTTGGGGTGAAAAATGTCAAAATCGAGAATCAATGTTTCTAGGCGTTTCTCGGCCTCCTAAATGCATCCCCAAAAGTTTCAACAATTTCGTGAAATTCCACGCGAATTTTCATGAAATTGCCCATCTTAGAAACGGTGTTGTCTACTGATTTTAAAGCTTCCTTCTCATTGGCTGATGGACGGGTGCGGATCGACGTGAATCAATCGACACCGATTCCGTCGACAAAATTCGATCGATTCACGGGCTTGTCGATTGTATCACGGGTTTTTCGATCCATTCACGGCTTTTGTCGATCGATTCACGGGTTAGTCGATCGACCTCACGGCTTTTGTCGGTCCATTCACGGGTTTGTTGATCGATTCACAGGTTTGTCGACCGATTCACGGGCTGTTGATCGATTTACGGGTTTGTCGATCGACTCACGGCTTTTGTCGATCCATTCACGGGTTTTTCGACCGATTCACGGGTTTTTCGATCGACTCGCGGGTTTGTCGAT
Source organism: Bemisia tabaci (assembly GCF_918797505.1). Taxonomy (NCBI): domain Eukaryota; kingdom Metazoa; phylum Arthropoda; class Insecta; order Hemiptera; family Aleyrodidae; genus Bemisia; species Bemisia tabaci. The sequence continues at coordinate 1,735,084 of NC_092801.1, read as the reverse complement.
CGATCACAGGTTGTCGATCGATTCACAGGTTTGTCGATCGATTCACGGTTGTCGATCGATTCACGTCATCATTTTTCGGTCCATTCATGTCGATCGAATCCATACCCCCCGGAGAGATATTACCAGGTCTCTAAAATCCATCGTCTGTGGCCGTGATCTTGTCGGTTCTTGCACCGGTGATTCACCGGTTGAACGCGGGAGACTGTTGCAGACGCCGGCGCCAAGGCCGGCCCTTATGCGCCTAGGTCACCTGGTCAGTTGGTCGACCGCCCGCCCCCCCCCCGGGGGGGGGGGGCAAGCGCCACGCGCTGTTCCGCTGTTCAACGAGACGACATTTCCTCGCGCTTGCACATAATTATACGCAACACCCGCATTTGAATATGCACGAATCACCGGCGGTCAGTTGCCAGGTTGTTATTTAAATGCCGTTCAGGCATGGGCGGAAATAGGGGGTAGGGGGGGGGGGTGGTCCGTTGGAAATGTGCGGTTCCTCCAAAGAAACGAACATATTTTTTAATTAAATTTGATTGACATGTGTTGAAATTAATCTTTTTTGAGGTACAAACCGCATTCGCTACCATTTGGTACCATGAGCTAAAACTCAGCTTCTGTATGTATTCAATTGTGAAAATAGAAAAATAAAAATGTGCGAAGTTTTGCTGAGTAAGTGCATGGCATCTTCTCTGCCGTGCTAAGGAAGAACGCCGTATGAGCATTCGAGAGTCGCCAAAATTTTCCGCATAAAACGTGTATTTTTGACGAAATTTATGCGTATTTTTCCTTGAAATTTTCAAATGTTTTAGATTAGATTGCGAATAAAATAGTCTGAAAAATTGGAAGAAAAATATTTACAATTACTCCAATAATTTCGTATTTTATCAGAGGAAATTTGGCAAAGCCTGAAGGCTCATACGGCGTTTTTCCTCGGCATGGCAGTTTCACCTTTCAAATAGTGATGGATCAACATACCGGTGGAAATGGCTCAAAATTACTCCTGAATCGACTCAATTTTTCAAAATTTTCCGAGAGAGGACCCCCGGACTCCCCTCTGATGCTAAGGGAATCATGCAAACGCTCTTTTGGAGCTGGGGTAGTCCACAGTGCCTCCTAGGCGGAGTGTCTTTTGGTGCCCCCCAGAACCCTCTTGATGAGGTGCCTCCCCCCGAAAAGTTTTTAGTTCCACCCATGCGCACAAGTAGGGAATGGGGTTCCTGGAAAAATAAAAATATCTATCCCCCCCAAACATGGGTTGGATAGTCTTTTAATGTGTGGTAATTATGATTATATGAGGGGCTTGGAGGACGAGGCGCAAAAGTGCAGTTCTTGCTATTTCGAGAGATATGTGTTTGAAGTTTCAAAATTACATGGATTCTTATGATGAATAGAAAGTTCAAACTGACTTTCTGATGCTTAAAAATTGAAATTTAGGAGTGAATTTTTCACAGAAGAGGCATTAAGACTAGTTTTACTTGAAGTAATTAAAATCTCAATTTGTTCAAAAACAGCACTTATGCGCATTGTCCTCCAAGTCCCTCATATGATAATTTAAAGCCTTAGGGCAGGATATTTTTTCGAATTTATGGTGAAAGACATGGGCGGCTTGACTTTGAGAATACGTAACTCGATTACTATTATTCAATTGAGTGCTTGAACCATAACTAGATATGCAGGTTTCAAAATATGCTTATATTATGACTAAATGCATTTTGGGGCCGCCATCAGTAGCTTTACAAACAGGCAAACAAAATGACCAAAATGCCAATTCACACATATAAATAACGATACCAAAACTTAGTAGGCCGTTTCATCAAAAGGCAATTTTTGGGATGAGGGTCTTTTGGCATCTATCTCCTCAAAGGCAGGCTCCGACCGATACGATGTTTGCGGCAAAATCCCCCTTACATTTTGATAAATCATTCTTGCACGCTATCGGCATCGATGGGGTGATTCTCATACTGAGTGTCGATCGACAAGCATCCAATTTGAATGCGACGATGCAGCCGCCCTCAGCATCAGCAGATCTCGCTTTGTTGTTCCAGCCGTACTGCGACAAATTCACGCAATCTGTTCCTGGCAGAGGGATCGTCTTGCACTCCCCTTTGAGGTTCACATCACTGCACAGGCGTAGACCCTCGACACACGCAGGAAAAAAGACGAATACTACGAGACATAGACCTTTGAGCATTTTTTAAATTAGAAAAATTGAAATTGACGAAGTCAATAGGTCGAGACGTTAAAAATTAAAAGGGAGTTGAAAGTCAAAAGTTAAAAGGCTGAGGGATCATATGCTGAGAAAGAAAAGAAGAGCCAAAAGAGAGTTGGCGACAGCACAACGCGGAGTCGGCACAAAGTATACTTTTAACAAGGTTTTTCGATGTCTTTTCGTGCCGACATAAATTTCAATAATCGGCCCGCAGGTTGGGACAGCTGTATTTATCCAGGAGCTCAGTCGATCTTGATCCAATATTTTATAGTTTTGTGTGATTTCAAAATCTCGACAATGAAACTGCAAGTACGCGAATTCCGGGTTTGACACGGTAAACTTCATGTCATAATTTATTTTTTACACGGAAAATTCCTTGACATTACATACATACATGTAAAGCCGCTTTTATAGCGTTCTCTGGCGCACGGCGCATTATCGGAAAGAATTGCATGACTTTAATTTCGGTTGAAAAGAGAAATCTTGCAAGCGTGTTCGCATTGGAGATGGTATTTATGAGTCGATCCAATTCGCACCTTTTAGGGCAAAAGGAAATCAGCGGCGGAACTGTCGCGCGTTGTATTGGGTTGAAACACACCGTGATGAGAGCTTTCGTGCGTGGATTGGTGTAAAAAATATGCATCATATATGATCTTATACGGCTGCTGATACGCCAGTAACGTTAAGCTTCCAATAATTATTTCATCTTAACAAATACTTGAATTAGCTGCTTGAAATTCTAATGTAACCATGTCCACCCAGGGTCAGATTCACTATCCTTTCCCATCAGACGAAAGAACGTAATTATATTTTAATGTAACAAGCTTTCTCCTCGCATATTTTAGTCTCTTTGGAGCAATTTTGACCGAAAATATTACTGATTTTTCTACTGATTACACCAAAGAATCAGCCACAATTTGGACAGAAGTTGAAGAGACATTCATATTCTAGTGAGAAAAATGAATTATTTGAGTCAATTTTGCAGCCTTGGCATGCAGTTACGTTCCCCCGTCTGGGGGCTGATTATAGAAATTTATGGACAAAGTGATAGACAAAAAAGATGACAGGAAAGTGGAGCGATTCTATTGGTAGCAGCGGTGGTTGCAGTGGACATACAGGTGGTGAGTAATAGACCACTCGGGAACCCACGAGAGATCTTAGTGTTAGACCATCATTTTTCCCCTTAACCTATAAACAGCCACGCACCCCTTCCAACCAGTAAGATTGCTCCTTTTCCCAGTCATCTCTTTGTCTATAGCTATGTCCATGCCTTTGTCTATTAATTTCAATAATCGGTCCACAGGGAATGCCGATGCCTCAAAAATGTAACTTCCGATTTTTTTGATCCGCCTGCAGGTTGAAATGGCTCTCCTGAAAATTTTTTCTCGTATCAGGCATTCCTTTAGCTGGCTCACTTCATCTCTCGTAACTGATGAATGCCTCAACGTTTGTTTTTTTCTGCGCAAATCCTCGGGTTTGAAGATAGTAATAACTTTATTTGGTGAAATATCAATCCTTTTCTTTCTTTCCAGGTTGCTGGCAAGCGGGACCCAGATCAAGAAAGGGAAGCCCAAGAATGGATCGAAACAATAACAGGAGAAAAATTCCCACCGAGTGAGTTTCCAATTGAATTTGATTAAGACGGGTTTTCAATGTCAAAGTTCGTGGCTTTCGTAGTAATTTTCACGGTTTTTAATGTGTATAACACTTGCCCACTTATAGCATGGTTGTAACGTGGTTAAGTAATGAGCTGAGCTCGCAGTGTTTTTCATAATTTTTTTCTGACATGGGAAATTGGAGAAAAATAGATTTAAAAGTGAGAAAATGTGCCGCCTTATGACGTCATATGGCAGCATTTTCCATTTAAACACATGTATTTTAGCAAAATAGATTATTTTGTCATATTTTCCCTAATAACTGTCCAATATTGAAACCAAGGATATCCCTATACTCAGTTTTCCTAGTGGTATCATTTTAAAGATCAAATTCACAAAATTTAAGACACCTGCAAATTTTCTTTTCGTCACATCCCTTAGTATTTCTGATGCATTGATTTTATGATATGTTTGAGTAGACAGGCCGTATGAGGACACCCTTCGAGATGGAATCATCTTGTGCAAGCTCATGAACAAACTTCTTCCCGGTAGCATTCCCAAGATCAACTACTCAGGCGGTGACTACAAGATGATGGACAACATCAGCATGTAAGATTTTTCGATTCTATCGTAAAGAGAATGTACAGGAAAAAAAGTCTCTTAGATCGCCTGAGTCCAGACTCTTTAAATAATTGACAAGAAGAAATACTCTTGATTCAATCGGATTTTTGCTTGAATAAAAAAAAAATCCACTTAAATTGAAAGACTTGGCTCTGGATTCAAGCAAAAATCCGATTGAATCAAGCGCACCTTTTCATGTCAAATATTTTAAGAGTCTGGACTCTAGACTCAAGAGACTTTTAATCTAGTGTGTACTAAATCATGCAAAAAATAATCTATAGCATTGCATTGTTGCCATGAGGCGGCGGTTTTTTACATAATATATGAAACGTTGAAATGTAAAAAGTCTCTATCTTCAAGCAGCCGAAAAACTTGTCAAGTTGAGCAAAACATTATCTGCATATTACATTTGAGGGGCTTGGAGGACAAGGCGCATAAGTGCAGTTTTTGCTGTTTCGAGAAATACGTGTTTGAAGTTTCGAAATTACATGGATCTTTGTGGCGGAAAGAAAGTTTCAAACTGACTTTTTGATGCTAAAAGTTGGACTTTGGCAGCAAATTTTTCAGAGAATATGCATTCACACTAGTTTTACTCGATATCATTAATATCTCAATTTTTTCAAAAACTGCACTCACGGGCTTTATTCTCCGAGCCCCTTAATTGGGGAATAAAATTTTTTTCGTTGTATCATCGAAAACATATCGATGGCTAACGTGCGAAACAACGTATCTCCATGCGTTTCAAAATCTCCGCTTCTGACTGCATTTTGCAATTAGGCGCTACGGTATGACTAATCCAGAAAAACACATATATCTATAGGGAAACGAATGGTACAAATGCTGTTTGTAATTTTAGCCAGGAATTGTAGTTTCTAATTGCAAAACGTAGTCCAATTCAACTTTTTCAAGACTACCATCTCAAATTTTTCAAGAACGACACTTATGCGCCTTGTCCTCCAAGCCTCTCAGTTGTAGTAGTTGAGTAGTTAGAAGGCGGAGAATTCTGCCGCGCTAAGGAGGAACGTCGTATGAGCCTTCAGACGTTGCCAAGTTTCCTCCGATAAAAACCGAATTTACTGGAAAAATTGCGAATATTATTTTCCAAAAATTTCAGACGATTTTGTACGCAATTTAATCTAAAATATCCGAGAATTTCAAGGAAAAATATGCATGAATGTTGTCAAAAATACATGTTTCATCAAGGGAAATTTGGCAACTCCCGAATGTACATACGGCGTTTTTCCTTAGCGCGGCAGAATAATTTGCTAGTGTATCGCTTCCCGGCGACTTGCGTGCTTAACATGTTTTGAAAGTTCGTCGTCTCCGGCACGAAGGAACGTAACTCCACTCCAAGGTTGCCAAATTGTCTCAAACGATTAACTTATGATACATACATGTACGTAAGCAATTTTTATCCAAATCATCTCTGTTTTTTGCTTGGGATCTAGAGAAAAATCAGGGAAATTTTCAGTCAGAAATGCCCAAGATTCTCTTGATTAATAGGCAATTTGCGAGGGGAAATTTGGCAACATTGGAATGGAGTTACGTTCTTTCGTCCGGGAGACGACGAATTATGAGCACGAATAGAAAATTTGAAGGAAGAGAAGAGGTCGGGGAGTGGCGCAAGCCAAAGATTATTTACGAGCTTGTTTTCATCATTTCACGTTTCACGTCGTCAATTTTTCGAGGCCAAAACTACCGCAACCACCCCCGCAACGTCAGATAAATTGCCTCATATCAAGATCGCTCACTGGTGTAGCTTAGAACGATGGAGAAACAAAAAAACCTACATTACGGCCCTGAAATTATATACCACTGCGTTTTTTGGAGAGTTACTAAGTATCATAATTTGGCAATTCAAAACTCTAAAAATGAACCTACACGAAAAAAAAAAAAAAAAAATGGGTTGCTGATTTAACAATTTTGTAGTTAGAGAAAGTGACAGACATGTTTCAAATGCACATTTTACAAACATGTACATTCAAGCACGGGCGTAGTTAAATTATCATTTTTTCATCGTAAAATCTACATTGAAACATGCCTGTCACTTTTTTAACTATAAAATTGCTAAATCAGCAATTTCATTTTTTCCAGGTAAATAACTTTTCGTCTAAACTACAATTTTTTGGGTGCGAACTTCAAAAATCTGCAACTTCGGTTTTTCAATAATTGGACTTGGTTTCGCGATAGGGAATTTCTATTCCTGGCGCATCCATAAATGGACCCACCTGTTGGGGAACACTTATGGCAGATCGTGATTGTTGAAATAAGACGAAAGTAAGGGTTCCTTGTCGCAAAATCGTCGTTTCCGAACGAATGGCCGTAATTACACTTTGACTCGGCGTTTCCACTCAAAAATTACACTTTGACGAGGAATCCATTGGGCATTTCTTGCTGAATCTTTTACTGATTTTTCCTCGGATCACACACTCAATAATGCTAAATTTTCAGCAAAAGTTGCAGAGTCATACTCTTAACAAATATTAATTATTAATTTTCTGAACCTTTTGCAATCTTTAATTTTTGCACTCTTGAAAAAGAGTTACATTCCTTCGTCTGAAAACAACGAAATTTGGTCCAATTTCAAGCGTGCCTGGTCTCAAAAGGTCCATTTGAACGAATTTATGCTGACTATTGGAACTATGTTGCACGAAAACTACGTCCATTTAATACTCCTACTACTGTATATCGATGTTGAAACTTTGCGGTGTTTAAAAATATTTACTTCCATTTTATTTCTCTGGGGGAGAACAAACGAACATCATTCCTTGAAGTTTTAATAGAATTTTCTTCGCAAAGCGACGAGAAATCACAGAAGTTTTAAAGAGTTGACGTTGGGTAGTTTTCCATTTGAAAAATAAGGTATGATAGGAAGTGTGCAACGTCGGATACTGTATACGTGGTTTGGGAGTTATACCGCGTCGACATGCTTCAGTGCACTTTATGAACAAACTTATTTAGAATATTTATGGACTAGAGTACTTTTTTCTGTGGACAGCCGAAAATAAAGATGATGCACCTCTGTGCGAAGAATTATAATTTGGCCCAGGAGCATGGCAGTTTTTCACCGGTGATTGAAGTCAAATTACCCGTGTTTGTCTCCTCCTCTTCATTTCTGCCTCGGGTCTCAGGTGCATTAAGTGGGTTGCATATCTTGGAACCAGAGGAGCTCTACATAATATTTCACGGATAATTGGGCGCGTGACCCACTTAACTCTAATCGTGACAAGGGAAGATCGGAAGATAGGCATAGTGAAAAGAAGCAAAAAGCGAACCGTCCACGGGTAAAGGGACTTTAATCTAAAACAAATCAGAATTAAATTATTAAAATCGGAGGACAAGGGAGCGTTTTATGATCATTTTAAAAGGGAAACCGCACATACAAAATACTATAATAATAACACATAAATAACACAAAACATAATGTTGACAACATAATGTACATAATGTTTTGTATTTTAGATGGAAAAACGTAACTATACATTTGAACGGTGCGAATTGTTTGAGTGTGAATTGTGTTTTTACGAGAAAACTGTTAGGCGTTTTTGACTGGAGATATCGCAATTTTTTCTTCTGATGACAGAAATATTACAGTCGTGTTCTTGTTGAAAATTGAACTTTTTGGGTAAATTTTGCAAATTTCGAATGAAGTTAACTTCCTTCGTGTGATGAACCACGAGAAATGTCGAACAAAATTGAAATAATCTTGTTTTAAACTCAGTTAATAACACATTGTTTTTAGAAAAAGCTGTTTAAAATTCAAATTTGTTATGTCCAGGGCGCCAAATTGCTTAGTAAAATGCAAATTCACTTCGGCCTTTGTAATAAAGAATGAGTTGAGTCTCTCAAAGTTTATTCTTTGGAATGATAGAGCATTTTCCATCGAAAACTCAAAATCCAGTTTCTCCGCCCAACTGGACAAACTCGCTAAATTAAAAGTGTTGTCTCAAAAAATAAAGGTCCGGTTTCTCATGGACATTTATAAATGATTATATTTTAAGAGCACTGATTATTTAAATAAAAGACTAATGTGGACAGTCGGTGGTGGTTTGATCTTCAGGTCATAGCATGACTTTTTTAAAGCGATTTTATAGTCGATATATCAGGTGGTCTGTACTGAATTTTAAGACATTTTTCTTTGAATAAATATCCTATATTCTTATCATCCTACAGTCCGTCTGGTGCACGCAAAGAGATTTAACTCAGAAACGCTCTCAAGTAACTCAAAAAGTACGTTTTGAGTGAAATTCGTTCAAATATTGCATCGTTGCAATTTGTCGCGTCTGTAGATTTATGATATATTCAGTATGAACGTACCTTCTGAATGATTTCGAAGTGTTCTTTGGTCAAGTCTTTACCATTTATCAAACTGCATTGTAAGTAACTTTTTCCTCGTTTGTTTCATTGCAGGTTCCAAAAAGCGTGCATCGCCTACGGAGTCCCAGACGTAGACCTTTTCCAGTCAGTTGATCTATTTGAAAGGAAAAATATCGCCCAAGTCACGATGACGATTTTCGCTATTGGCCGAACGGTACGTTACCAACCTCTCTGCGTTATTTGAATGGATGCGAACTTTTGATTGCAATCGTGCTGGTTTACACGATAGAGTAAAAATCAGGTATTTCATGAGGTGTAAAGATGTACCTCTCGACAAGTCATAAAAATTGACATACAAAAACAATTCTAAAATGAACTTGCAAAGTTGAGCTACGTAGTCAAATGTCTAGCAAATGAGAAGTAGAATAACCGGCCATAGAGTTTTTTGTCCATCGATGAGTCGTCATTTTCAACTGATGGACAAAAAGTTTGGCATTTTTCCTGTCAAAGCAACCTTCAAGAGCAAAAATATGTTTTGATACCTTTGACATACAGCCTGGGAGTGGGGCTTCAAGAAGTACACAACCAGAATGGTAGACAGAACGGATTGAAGCAGTCAAAGCTGGCATTTCCTGGAATTGATTCCAAATTTCGGAATTTAGGAATTTTTTCGGAATCTTCAGAATTCCCAGCTATTTTCAGAATTTTCTCGGAATTTCGGAGGTTTTCGTCAGTTTGACCGAAAATTTGATGTTTAACTACAGAATTAAAGGAACTCAAATCAACAATATAATGCAAAACAATTTGGAAAATCTCGTCATGTGAATACAGAGATTCGAAAACGCCTTCAATTGAGGCGTGATACCTCACGCGTTCCGGAGAGTTCAAATAGTTGTATCCCTGCGCCTTAGCACGGCGATGGAAGCTTAATATTGAAGTAACGTCACCGCTTGGTTTTTCGGTTTTCCTGTGCCGCTACTGCAGTTTCGACTGTTAAGGCCGTAGTTTAAGGGCGCTAAAGCCGGGATTGTATTTCGCAAATGGATAATTTTTGCAGAATAATTAATAATTAAGAAGTAGGAGTTTGACGATCTTCGGAACTAAATCCGGGCGCATTTTAGATTTTTTCCAGGAACTTTTGAAAAATCGGAATCATTCTGGGAACCCTGGAACCTTTGGTAAAATAAAATGGCATCACTAGAAGCAGTGAGCCTCACATTTACTTAAAAACAAGTATTTTAGGCTCTTGCTGGAGCTAATAACATCTATGGTGAAACTTTCAAATCACGTATCTCGGTTTGCGACGTTGTAGACTTCGTGTTATACTTCATTTTTTAAATGAGGCACTACACAATGTCAATTCTTAAGAATTTCCGTGATTTTTCTTTCCTGTACGAGATAAATTCTGAAAAAATTTCAAGGAACGATGTTGATTTGCTCTCCTTCAAATAATCAAAGTAGGTATTTTTAAACACCGCAAACGAATTACGTGGTTTGCAGTGGCGTGGCTTAAATGATCGACTATCGATTTTTCCCCATTTGAAGCTATGGCAAAGAATCGCTTATTAAGGTGTTCGTTGCGAACGCACTTTTTATCGATCTTTTTTCATAGGTTAAAATAACAGATCAATCGATATATCGCAAAGCACGCCACGCCACTGGTGGTTTGGAAGTTTCACCGTCGATATATCTATTTACCCGTCATTAGCGTAGAACGACGCGACTTAAAGAGCCTTCAAATCGGAGAGTAGGCAAATTGACGCACAAAGCGCTTCGATGCTACCATTCAATAACACAATTCCATAATGTGAGGCGCCGCCCACTTAATCGTCCGTACGTATGTTCGCCTTCACTGTGCATAGGTAGACAATTTCTTGACTTAGGGACACGTTTATTTGTATCCTACTTCGCCGTACTTTTTTTCCATAATTTTCAAAATCCTTAATCTTCATCGAAACACGGCGCCTTGCTCTCATGTCTGTATTTGACTGTTGCAGGCGTACAAGCACCCAGAATTCCGCGGACCGTTCCTAGGTCCCCGGCCGTCAGAGGAACAGAAGCGGGAATGGACCGAAGAGCAGCTCCGAGCTGGTGAGGCTGTCATCGGACTTCAAGCAGGTTCCAACAAGGGCGCTACGCAGGCCGGACAGAGTTTCGGCGCCACCAGGAAAAATCCTCCTGGGAAAATAAATCTTGCATCTTCGTGTCATCTTCGCTGCCGTCTTGAGGAACAGAACAGTATGTGTAAAAGTCCTAAGGTATCATTCTAAAGGTATCAAAGGACAAAATGCGTCGAAGAAACGAAATTTAGCCAAAAGGACCCAACTTCAGAGCTTGGATCATCAGAGTTTTCGGTCCATGTAACCATGCTAGTATTTAGGTGAATACTGCTGCGTTGAGGAAAAACGCCGTATAAACATTCGAGAGTTGCCAAATTTCCTCCGATAAAATGTTCATTTTGGAGGAAAGTCATGCATATTTTTCCTTGAAATTTTTAGATGAGTTAGATTAAAGTGCGAACAATATTGTCCGAAAAATTGGTAGGAGAATATTCTCAACTTCCATAGTAAATTTGTACTTAAATTTGGCAACGCCTGAAGGTTCATACGGCGTTTTTCCTTAGCACGGTAGAATAACGCGAGTCTCAGTACGGCTATCCAAACATTTGGTTAACTGGAATTTGGAAATCTTATTTTTTTCACATACTGTTCTCTTCCTTTGTATTGTAGTGTGTCGATGGTGAAACCGCAAGAGCGTGTAACTTTGTGGCTCATCAAAATCCACGCTCTGATTCTTTTTTTGGCTTAAAAATGTCACAGAATATGCTTCGTACAAAAAATAAAAAGCACAGTATTTTCCACTAAATAGCATTAAGCAGTGCTCTATTATAAAAAGTAACAAAGGATGAAAGGAAGTCCACAGCACAACTTAAAGAGTTACACGTTTCTGTAGTTTCACGGTCGACATGTTGTTGACATGGAAACGATCAAACGACAACGAACACCAGTATTAGAGAACATTAAACTTTGTGAATTTGAAGGGAAAGCATTGCCATGACAGTTTTTTTGTCATTTGGAATTTTTATTTTTGTCGAAAAAATAGAGCTGAGAAATGTTACAATCATCGCATGAAATGTACGCTTGCGATGACTTACAATAACTTTAAGCACTGTGAACTCAGGAGAGAAGTTCGACGCAAAATTGACTTTCTCTCGTCCCTTTCATAATTTATCATAAATTTCAGTTTTGATCGATTGAAGAAATTTTTCAGTGTATACAAACAAACTAGTCACGGTGATTAGTTGTTAAAAGTTTGATAAACTTCTCCAAAACTAGTCTCATTTATACTGCATTTCATTTTTATTTAATTTATTCATTCACACATTGAATTTTTTTAAACGCATTCACATTACGTTGTCTATACTCGGGTTAAGGGTGCAATTCTTTTTAAAAACGGCTATATTTCGATTTTTAATTAATTTTTGAAGTGCATTAGACAAATTTTAATAGAATTTTTCTCGCTAATTACGAAGGTATATCAGTATGAGCAAATTAAAAGAGGTTGCTTAAAATAATTTTATGATTAATTTGACCGTTTAAAGCTTTCTATCACCTTTGTGTGGTGATCTCTGGACCCGACACTAATATCACTGATTTAACTTTTGTCTCCCAAAAAATACCGCACTGTGTCAAAGATGTATTTTTACTCGTTAATCTGCCTCAAGATTCAATTTAAATATTTTTTAGTTAATTTTCTCATAATAAATTATTTTACAAGATTTGAATGAGAGTATTTATTTCCAGTTGTATTTTAAATACCGAGACAGCAATGGCTAAAGTCGGAAAATGCGTGTCTCCAATGCTACGTTTAACTTTGGCTGTGTTGCTCAAGTAGCCCTTGAAGAATCAATACAAATGAGACAAACGAAACTAACGCAGTATGGAAATGAGGCAAGGGAAACGAAGCGCGTTGAAAACGGCGCAGAGATACAACTATTCGTGCTTGATGGATGTCCGTGCTGCATCTGCAAAATTGAAGGCGCGATGGCGTGAGGCGTGAACTTGCAATGCTCCGCTATATCGACGGTGTAAGTCGGCAATCATATATCTCGGTTGCGGTGTCTGAAAATCTTCGCCTCTATGTTATTTTTTTAAAGGAGAACAAATTGACATCATTCCTTGAAGTTTTTTCAGAATTTTCATCGCACAGAGAAGAAAAATCACGGCAGTTTTAAAGAATTGCCGTTGAGTAGTTTTCCGTTTAAAAAATAAAGTATGACAGGAATTCTGCGACGCCGCAAACCGAGTTATGTGATTGCCGACTTACACCGTCGATATGCTACCGATGAGGTGATGCTCAGATTCGGGAGAAAAGTTAAAAAAAGAGGCCAGAATACGTCTCTTCTGTCTTTGGCTGAGTTGGCACTCAATTATTTCTTTTTTCTAGGTTCATGTCTAAATGATGCCATATGTCGTGATTTTTTTAAAGATGGATTTGCAGACCCACGCTAAAGCTCATGTAAACCGGAACCATACAATCCTTACCGTTTTTTTAGGAAGTCTCAGGTCGATTTGACCCGGTCGGCATCTAAGGGTTACGAAAATATCATTAGAGCGACTGCTGTACCTTCCTCGCAAAAACTTAGGATTCATCATTGAATCCGAAAGAGACCATTCAGTATGTAAATTTTAATACCATCTCGTTATATTTAATGTAGCAAAAATAGGCTCCTATCGTCCGGTCATGTACAAAAACATTCTCATTGCCAGAAAAATGATTGTTGAATGGGATGTCCTGCTACGGATCTCTGATGCAGTGAATAGTTTTGTTCGTGCCTCTTTATTTTTCCTTGTCTTATTGAAGTCCTTTTCCAAATCCACACTCAATTTTTTCTCTCTCTTTCCTTTCAAATTTCTCCGTGTACTTACTGGATTGACTGCTTCGTTATGTTCCTTGGGTTCATCATTTCCAGACTTTTAGTTTTTGGTCACCAGCCTTAGCTCGGTACCTCTGAAAAGGGCGGTGCTTGGGTGCGTCAAGCAGCTTCGATTTTATAATTATTTATTCATTTTTTTCACTTCACATGTCTATCGGTTACTTCAATACGTTCAACTTTGCAATTTTTACTCTATACGATCAATCAATTTTGAACCTGAAAATAGCGTAAAATTGTGCTGAGTTACCAACAATTTCTGACCCCCCTCCCTTTGCGTAGAGGGTGGGCCCCCGGAAATATCACATTACGCCCCGTTAACCGGCCAAGTGTTCACGCCCTCAGATGTGAGGCAGTCCGACCCTGCCCTCCTTAATCACAATATAAACCATATCGACGGTGTAGGTCGGCAATCACATAACTCGGTTTGCGACGGCACAGACTTTCTGTCATACTTATTTATTTACTTATTTACTTATTTACTTATTTACTTATTTACTTATTTTATACTTTACTTTATTTTTTAATCGGAAAACTGCTCAACGGCAACTCTTTGAATCTGCAGTGCTTTTTCTTCACGCTGCGAAGAAAATTCTGCAAAAACTTCAAGGAATGACGTCAATTTGTTCTCCTATAAAAAAAAAAAAAAAAAAAAAAAAAAAAAAAAAAAAAAAAAAAAAAAAACATAGAGGCGGAGATTTTCAGACACCGCAAACGAGATATGTGATTGCCGACTTACACGGTCGATAAACAGCTCTTAAGGAAAGGAGCTGTGAAAGGAGCGCCTTTGAATACGAGCATACAACAGTCAATAACTCCGGGTGCGTTTTCGCACTACCTGACCAAACTCACTCCAAGACGACGAAAGTTTTTGCGAGCCGATTAAGTCGAAAGAATTGCGTTTCGTCGCCACGCGAGCTCCTAGCGGCCGGACTATTGTATGCCAATCAGCTTGCTCCGGACTCTAAAATTAGCCGAATGACAATTACGGACTTCGAAATCAGTTATGTAATTTGAAAAATTAGGCCGCGGCAGGACGCGGATTCAAGGCCAAGGTGAGCTTTCCGTCGCGTAGACTTGTCTGCGATCGAGGCATTTTCCGATGAGGAGAAATCTGCGGACCGATTATTGAAACTGATAGACAAAGCTATAGACAAAGACGACAAAAGGGATTTGGAGGGATCCTATTGGTGGAAGCGGGTGGTGGCAATGGACATAGGAGGTAGGTAACGGACTGAGTAACGGCAACCCACGGGAGACCTTTAGTTAGTCCATCATTTTCTTCCTTAGTCTATAGGAACCAACCATGTCAACCAATAGGATCGCTCCATACTCCCAATGTCTTCTTTGTCTATCGCTTTGTCTATCAGTTCCAATAATCGGCCCGCTGAGGGCTTACGTCCTTTTCCCGAGGAAAGCTCGACCTGAGAGCTAGCTAGAGCTGACTAGTACACGGCCGGCCGTACTAAGGAAGAACGCCGTATGAACATTCGAGGGCTGCCACATTTCCCTCGATAAAGAACATTATTTTTAATGTATTTTTGGCAATATTCATGCATATTTTTCTTTGAAAAATTTCAGATATTATAGATTAAATTACGTACAAAATTTTCTGAAAATTTTGGGAAAAAAATATTCACAATTTTCCCAGTAAATTCGGTTTCTATCAAAGGAAACTTGGCAACGTCTGAAGGCTCATACGGCGTTTTTCCTTAGCACGGCATACACGTAACTGAGGCGAATCTCAATCATTATCTAGGTATATTAATTATCTATATTTCCCTATTTGGAGCTGTGGTAAAGAATCGATTATTAAGGCTTTTAGTGCGAACACTCTGTTCATTGATCATTTTCCATAGGTTTAAATGGTAGATCAATCGATTTATTGCAAAGCACGCCACGCCACTGGTTCACCGGGAGAATCCCGAGCATCCTTAACTGAAAATTTTACCGATTTTTCGGCCAGCCTCATGCAAAAATCAGACAAACTCTGTACAAAAATTTTACAGGTGTGGTATACATTCTAGAAAAAAATTGAATATTTTACTCAATCTGCCCTTCTAGAATCCAGTTACGTTCTTTTCATAAGGAAACGATGCATAGTGTGTCGAGGTATTAGAAAAGGGCAATTATGAAATTTTTGGGTAAATTCACAAATTTTGATATTGATCTCGTAACAAATACAATTTTAAGGGGGGGGGGGGTGTCTGAAAGACAACATTATGGCAAACCCAACGAAACCACTTTTAAACTTCTCCTTTTCACACTTTCAAAGATACGAGCTTCCAAAGTTTCCACATTTTGTCCAATTTCACCCATTATCCTTGTTCCTTTGTGCGACGATTTGAACAAGATCCCTCCCTGAAAAAAAAAGATGCTTGGCACAAGCATGATGATTCTTGAATTTGCCGCCAAGAATTTTTTTTATCGTGATTTAAGCTGAATTTTTCTTGATACTAGAAAAATAATGCTTGGGTTAAGCAAAAAAAAAAAAAAAAAAAAAAATAGTTTGTATTATGCAGCAAAATTCTTGATTTAAGAAAACATACTTTTTGGCGGCAAATTTAAGATTTTTTTTTTCAGTGTTGCAGTTCCCCCAAAAAGGCATTTTTTACAGGCTCTGTGGAGTAACCACGACCTAACGAGATCCGAAGACTTTTCAGATTCGATCGGGAACTTTCTACGGAGATTCAAGTCGTAGTTGGACCACAGAAATCGGAGTATGAATCACTTCAAGACCGAGAAATTACCAATGAAGCACTCAAAAAGCGATAATCTCGGTCATAACCGAGAATGCCTCCAATCGGAACTTATTCCGCCGGGAAACTAGTAGATGAATTAGCCTCGCAGTGTGATCCTCATTATTAAAATTAATATTCGATGATGATTTTTTTCGTGTGACGTCATCGCTGAATTTCACTCGGTCTCAACGTCTCATTGAATGAAGACAGCGTGCGAAAAAACCAAGGATTAAAAAGGTAAGTTAACCGATTCATTGAAATTCTCACCATAGGGCTTAGTTCACTGGTAAGGCTGATAAATTTAGTCACTCTGAACGGACCTAGGGTCGTATTCTGCCGTGCTAAGGATAAACGCCGTATGAACCTTCGAGTGTTGCCAAATTTCCCCGAATAAAACACGTATTTTTGCATATTTTTCCTTGAAATTTTCAGATATATTGACAATTTCAGACGCTTTCAGTTGTGGACAATATTTTCTGAAAAATTGGAGGAAAAATATTCAGAATTTTCCCAGTAGATTCGTTTTTTATTCAAGGATTTATGACAACGCCTGAAGGCTCATACGGCATTTTTCCTTAGCACGGCAGTATTCATAGTTGGACTGAATTTTGCAATTTGGACCTATAAATTCCGGCCCGGTTTAAAAATAACGTATGTGCCATTAGTTTCTCTATGCACATAAGTGTTTTTTCAGATGAGCCAGAATTTATAGGTCCAAATTGCAAAATGCAGTCCAGTTGTTCCTAGAACAATTCTTTGACTTAAGAGGCCCTGTATGGTTTACATTATGATTGAGGGAGGAGTATACCTTACCCAAAGACCAACTCTAATGCGTTTAATCCGAGTGGGCGAACGAATTTGTTGTTGTCTATTAAGTGCAAAGCGAGAGAATTTGCTCTTGAATCATTGATCAGATTTTGCGATTCATAACGTAACTCATGGTCCACTAGACGAAGGCGTGTTTTTGCAGGGCCTCGCGACGCGAGAGGGCATAACCCAAGCCAGATCGCGACTGCCGTTGCACCTGACCACACCAATAGTTCGAATCTCATGAATAATCATTGATGAACGTATAATTCTTATCCCCCGTTGCTCCACTACTGTCCGTGTCTGTTCCACGGATTTCCTTGAAGTCTTTTCCCAATCAGTATCTCCAGATCACGCTCAGGGAGCTCAAAATCAGGATTGGTGTCCGTATTAACACCAACTTCTTTATTGAGTCTTATTTTGTGACACACACAGTCTTTGGACTTTTAAATGTGGGCTTGTTTAGGATTTTGGCTCAAAAAATATGCAATAAATCACCACGTAATCTACAATTATAATACTTTCAAAATATTAATTTTTTTTTTTTAAAAAAAAAAAAAAAAGTTTTAGTGACCCGTTAGATGTATCATATTTTGAAGGATACTCGAGTCCTAAAATTTGGGTTAGTCATTATTTTCACGCTCTCGTCGATAGCACGGCAGAGTCGGATGTATTTCTGCCAACGCTGGAAAAAAAACACATTGGATCTAGAGTCCAGACTCTTGAAAACATGACAAGAAAACTACTCTTGATTCATCGGATTTTTGCTTGAGGTTCAGGTACACGATCAAATTGAGCCATCCAACTGAAGCTCTGGTTGGTGGAAAAAGACCTGAGGTGAAGATGCGACCAATGAGAGGCCCAATTTGATGGCTAAATGTGATCGTGTAACTGGACCTTTGGATCAAAACGAAATCAGCTTCAAACGAAAAATAGGAATCTGGACGGTTGATATCGAATCACGTTTATCAAATTCGTTACGCCACGCGACATTCGGCGAGCACAATGACGGTCAGTGTTAATTAATTGATCTCCCTCTCTCATTATGCCCTCACGCATTTACATAGTATTTGCATACGCTCAAACAGTGACACAACTTCAAATCTATAGTTCGCCTACTGCATTGCCGATCTATCAGTCTAGGATCGGAGCTAGGACCGTAATAAAAGCCGTTTCTCAGGGCTGTACTGTACTGCCGTACTAAGGAAGAACGCCGTATGAACATTAGAGAGTTGCCAAATTTTCCTGGATAAAACATATATTTTTGAAAACACTCATGCAAATTTTTCCTTGAAATTTTCAGATATTTTAGATTAAATTGCGTACAAAACTGTCTGAAATTTTTGGAAAATAATATTCACAATTTTCCCAATAATTTTGGTTTATATTGGAGGAAATTTGGCAACGGCTGAAGGCTCATACGGCGTTCTTCCTTAGCACGGCAGTGTAATAACAGCAGTTTTAGGCCTACAGCAGTCTGGCCGTTTTCATAGTCGTTACTAAATTCCTCAGGAAGGCCCATATGGCACAGGTGATTAGAAGTTAAATTCTTAATAAAGAAATTTAAAAATCACAATTTTTTCGGGTGAAATTTAATGGTAAAATCTCGGAAACAGGCCGTTTCAAGGGATTCCAACGGATTGTCACTGCAAAAAATGAAAAAAAAAAAAAAAAAAAAAAACATAGGAAAAGATTCAACGATTTCAATGTAGGTGCGAATCTACCTTACAATTTTCCAAACTGGCAGGATGTTTTCAATATTTTTAATCATTAACAAAGGCAAATCATCGTAAACCCATCGCGAGGGTCTATCGTCTAAATAATAGTGTTGAATTTTACTCGAGATTTCCGGAAATCGTCCTTATTTAAAGTTTTGTTAAGGATCTACCTAAATCTCCCCTGATCAAAATGTAAACCAAGTCAATGGAGATGTTGCATGTGTGAGGAATTTGCGATTTGATTATTGATTCTTATGTAAAAGTTCGCGAGAAATCAACTCCCAAGCTCAAAAAACGCTCTCAAAGTTGAGGCCAAAATAGAGGGGATATCCCACGCTATCCTGAGAGTCCACGTCTACATCAAGACCAACTCTCTATGCAAAGATAGGGAGCAAATACATTAGCAGGGTTGCCGTGTTTTCAGTTTCACATTCCCCAAATAAAGTGGCAGCACTGTCAATGTATTTGCTCCCTATCTTTGCATGGAGAGTTGGTCTTGATGTAGAGGTGGACTCTCAGGATATAGCTTGGGATGTAGTTGAATAGAGGTACGGAGTTTTGACTTTAGTCGGCAGTTTTGCAATCGATCATCGATATCTCGCCATTTGAAGCTATGGTAAAGAATCGATTACCAAGGTGTTCGCTGCGAACATCCTAATAATCGATCTTTTTTCATAGGTTTAAATGGCATAACAATCGATACATCGCAATTCACGCCACGCCACTGGTATTGTATTGTATTCCACCCGTCATGTATCGGAGTAAAGGTCGAATTTAAAGTTGTTCCTGGAACAGCTCCTCTCTTTATGCGTGATGGGGCATATTATTCACTTTTGAGGATCAAGGAAGCTTGAACATAGCATAAAAGAGACAATTTTAGCAAACTTCAAAGGAAACAAGGCTGTTGAGTAATTTTTAATGGAGAATTTGTATGTGTCTGAATTTTGATGAATGTCGTGTTTAAGTGAGAACTACCGAGTGAACTGTAAACGAAGATACTCTTGCTTCATAAATTGAAGAATCAGTGGAGGAGATAAGACAAAATGACCTATTCTGCCAAAAAAATGTGTTTAAGGAGGAAATACCGTCTATTGACGTCACCAGGTGGCACATTTTTTCACTTTAAGATCTATTTCTCTACAATTTTCCACTTCAGAAAAAAAAACGTTAAGAAATTACTGCGAACTCAGCTCTAGGAGCACTCTGAAATATAGCGACAACGTTTTTTTGTGCAAATTCTTCATTCTTGCACCTATTTTTGAAGAGCGGAGAAGGCACTAAAGTCACAAGTATTTTCCCAGGTTTCTGTAGAGATATTTTTCACGGGAGAAAAGTGCAAAGTTGCGTGTATTGAGCCGCAATCCTGCCGTGCTAAGGAAAAACGCCGTATGAGCTCTTAGACGTTGCCAAATTCTGAATATTCAATCTGAATAATATCTGAAAATATCCAAATATCTGAAAATTTCAAGGAAAAGTACGAATTACTTTCCTCCAAAATACATATTTCATACAGAGAAATTTAGCAACTCTCTAATGTTCTTACGGCGTTTTTCCTTAGCATGACAGGATTGAAACCTGTACCGCTGAAAAAGCCAAGATGGCGCTCAAAAATATCCCCACCACTGCGATCTCTCGTCCGACTGCGACACCTCTCTCCTCCGATTTTTGGTCCGTGCAGACTACGATCTCATGAGAAAAATCGTAAATATCTAGCTCTGATTGAAGCAACGGCCCCTATTCCGTACACGGAAAAAAATAAATGTTGAATTAGCATTTATATTGTTAAAAACCTGTCCGACAAGTTTCAAATGGTGATTTTACATTTGAAGAAATGCTAACTTAACCACGCCCACTGTAAAACGAACAAATTCAAATGTTGTGTTAGCATTTTTGTATTGTAAAATCAGCATTTGAAACTTGACGGCCTTTTTTTTGAACATTTTAAATGCTAAATCAGCATTCAATTTTTCCGTGTAAGTTTGAAAGCGAGTTGTAAGACACACATGCCATTCAAACGATTAGACGCGCAAAAATTCGAGTAAGCTAGAAAACTCGGAGGTGTAAATTTATCGACCGAAGTTACGGTCGGTAAAATTACTGCGTTTAACGATTTCCTGAGTTGAGGCTGTACGTATGTAATGACATGCGACTGCTTTGAAGATTATGCTCGTGAAAACGGCTCGAGCATAAGCTTGATCAAGAGGCCTCGTCTCGAATTCGAATACACGCGTCGCGTCGCACAGCTACGACGTTGCATATTTTGGAAGAGTGAGCCGACTTAAGGGGGTGAGGCACTGGAAAAAAAATCTCGGTGTATTTACTAAGGAAAGGGTAAAATTACCAAGAATTCAGGGTTCTATTTGATCCCAGTTTTTTCTTGGTAACATTACCATTTATGAAATTGGTAATTTTACCAAGAATCTCGGTAAAATTATTGAACTTTCTCGGTAATTTTACTGGACCTTGGTAAAAACGCCAATGTTTTTTATCGACTGTGGTAGAATTACCGAGATAAAATGGCAAAGTTACCGGGAATTGATTACCAATAAAAGTGGTTTTCTTACCTGAAAAAAAACAGTAAAAATACCGGTTTTTAGGTAAGCTTACCAGTCTGTCTTGGTAAAATTACCAATAAGCGGTAACAAAAAGTGAGATGGTAAAGGTACCAACGGACCTTGGTAAAAATGCCGAGAATTTTTTTTCAGTAACTGTTCTCCAATCCGACAACATTTCGCAAATAGGTACTACTATCTCTGGCTTATATATGTCCAAGGCAATTAGTCAAATCAGGCATTTTGTCTGTCAAATGCCTAGGCGAATAGTCGAATTTTGACAGTTTACGGAATCCTGTAAATTTATGGCGAGGAGTTCACGGGTTTGCAATATTTTGGGAAGAATACCTCTTTAAATTCACGAACTATCCTTGTTCCTTATTTTTTACATGCCTGTAGTACTTTAAATGTTAACATTTTAAAAACTCTTTGATTTATGACGTGCTGAAAATTTCACGAGAAATGTGCATTCAGGATCTTAAAATCGTTTAAAGTACTATTATATGCTGCATATTTTTACAGAGAATTCTTTCTCTGTGGAGCAGCAAATTATTTTGTCTAAAATTAGGATAAAAAAATCAAAATTTCAATCTAAGTAAGTACATTCGACTATTTGTCAACTTATACGCACGCGCCGAGAAACTTGTGTGCGTTCGATAACACTGGTTGACAAATATTTTTTTAGATTTGCTGCATATGTGTCCACTAATCGAAAATATTTTAGCGCTGACTCCGAAAATTACCTCCGTTTCTTTGGGTCAGCTCAAGTATCCCCGGAAAAATCGGATTTTCCTTCAAAAATTGAGCTTTTCCGGAGAAAAATGAATTTTTCGGAAAATCTGTGAACGATGGAGAGGAACTAAAGTCGTTTTCAGATTCAGTAACCAAAATTACGTACGGAACCATGTATTGATTGCCACTGTAAGTTTCCTTTTTGTTCCTGATATCAATGTTTTTCTGGACAACAGTATTCCTTTCCGCTCGCATAACCCCATGTAGGTAAAGGTCATCCGAATGTTTAGCGTCGAAAACGAGGGAGACAATTTTAATTCTCAGGTAGGTAGGGGAGATATTCCCACTAAATGTTTGCCGCTGAAGCCGAAAATGACCTTTGTATTAATCTAAAATCAACCAATTTTTTTAAAAATTGATTTTTCCAAAAAAAGGAAGAAAAAAGCGTTTTTCAGCTTATAAAAATCCACAATTTTTGGAAACATGATTTTCCGAAGGTTTTGGAAGACAACGAAGGTCATTTTTGGCTTCAGAGACAAAAATTGACTCGGGATAGCTCCACTTGTCACCAGAGAAAAAGCAATTTTTCCTTCTTATCCGACGCAAAACCATCGGATGTGCATGGTGTTGGTTATATGGGCAAAAAGGAGCACTTGTCCATAGTAGCTTCAATATTAGGAACAGAAAGGAAACTTAAATAGGCAATCAATGCACGATTTCTTAGGTAATATTGGCTTCTGGATTCGAAAACGACCTTCATTTTACTCTTTCAAGCACAGATTTTCCGGCAAATTTACTTTTCTTTGGAAAAACAGCAATTTTTGGGGGGAAATTCCGATATTTCCGTGAGAAAACAAGTTAACCCAGGGAGAAGTAGATCATTCCCGGACTCAGCGCTTAAAATCGCCTCGGAATCAGTTCAAACATTGCAGGCAAATTTACCCGCACTGGAAAAAAAGTCAATTGGATCTAGAGTCCAGACTCTTGAAAACAACGACAAGAAGAAATACTCTTGATTCAATCGGAATTTTGCTTAAATTGAGAGTCAATTCTCTTAATTTGAGCGGATTTCCTTTTGATTCAAGCAAAAATCCGACTGAATCAAGAGTATTTTTGCTTGTCGTTGTTTTCAAGAGTCTGGGCTCTGGATCGCAAGCGATTTTTTTTCCAGTGGCGTGTTGACTACTTTGATATCAACCGACTTTTCCTGCGTGCCACGCGCCGACATCGAGTTATCGAATCTCCGGTCGATTTTTGCCCTTGAAATATGGGGCAATATCACCCGATCGAAGCTGGTTGATCGTTCGAGAAAACTCTTTTCGAATCGAAGGAGACGAAATTTCGGCAGTGGGCCTGATCTTAGTGACCTCCTTAAATACGCGCTGAATCGATACGACCCGTTTAGTCTTAGTGTTGGTTTACGTGAGAGTGCCGCTCAACCAGGTAAGCTCTTGTATCTTTGTGGGGGGCCGAAAATCCTCCTTAAGGTGAATCCAGGGTTCGATTAGGGATAATTCAAGATTAGAGATAGCGCCACCAGTCACCACTGAGAATTTAAATTTCCTTCGACGATTACTGAAATAATATTCCTCAAATTACAAAAAGCAGATCCACAAGATATAGATTATTTTTTGCTTGATTTTTTGAGCCAAAAATATTGGCAAGTAGAATTACGAACGCAGAGAAAGTACGGCTGAAACTTTCAACTCAGCGGCGGTGGCCGAGCGCGCAACCGAATACCTTATGTTCTATCTCTCTCACTCCCATTGCCGCAATGGGAATTACTTTCTGCCGTAGTTACGACTTTATTTTTGGGAATTTTGAGAAGATTTTTTTACCGAGTGTTCCTCAAGTATGTTGCTATATCCCTTGGATCCCCAATCTTGAATATGTTATTATTTTGGCGAATATATGCGGCAATTCTGAGCAGCGCGACGTGGTGGCGAAATCGCAAAGTTCCAAGCCTGGATTCACCTTAATAGTGTCAGATCATAAGAGAAACACGTAACGGTGGCGAGGCGTGCTTTGCGATACATCGATTGATCTGCTATTTAAAGCTACGGAGATCGATAGACAGGATACAGGGTGTTCGCAACGAACACCTTAATAATCGATTCTTTACTATAGCTTCAAATGGGGAAAAATCGATAGTCGATCATTCACGCCTCGCCACTGACACGTAACGCACAAGTCTGGGGCGCGAAGCGCCTTTGGGGGTTGAACTGCGAAGCGGGCAGCACGAAGAAAAATCTATGGCTTTATAAACCACCCTGCTAAAAATGGTGAGTGCAAATGAGTAGAAAATCATAGTCATATGAATAGAATGCAATTCATATGATTAGAATTTTAACTTATACGCATAAATTCAACTTATATGAGCAGAATTTCTTTATTCACTTTTCGCCGAATCATATGACTAGAGATTCCAACTCATATGACTAGAGATTTCAACTCACATGAGTTCAGCGTTGAATCTACCGTATCCGATATCTCAGAAACTAGTCATCGCATCAAAAAAATTATAAGAACAAAATGTTCTTATTTTTCAAATTTACTTATCATGTCGGTGTCTCCTGGTCAAAAACACCACTTCATAAAAATGAAAAAAATTGAATTCATATGAGTTGAACTTTTCTTCTCTTATGAGTAGAATATTTTAGTGATATGAGTAGGATTTCTACTCATGTAAGTAGGAAATTCTACTCATGTGAGTCGGCGAATCCTGAATAGCCTACTCATCATTTTTAGCAGGGCAATGAAGGCCTGGTGGTGCATATGGAACACCACTAATAGTCGAGAATAAACTAATGATTCTCGGTCCGTGAACCATACGAAGATATCTCGTACAATACTAAGGTGTATATTCACGGTGTAAGTCGGCAATCACATATCTCGGTTTGCGACGTCGCAGACTTCCTGTCATACTTTATTTTTAAACGGAAAACTATTCAGCGGCAATTCTTTAAAACTGCCGTAATTTTTCTTCTCTGTGCGAAGAAAGTTCTTCAAAAACTTCAAGAATGATGTCAATTTGTCCTCCTTTAAAATAATAACAAAGAGGCGGAGATTTTCAGACACCGCAAACGAGTTATGCGTATTTTTTTCCGCTGTTTTTTGCGATGCGCATTTCGGATGCGACTTCATCATCAAATTTTTGTAGACACAACACTTCGTCGTTGACCTCACAAAAAACGTAACTTCATTTCAAAGTTGCCAAATTTCCCTCGCAAATTGCATTTTTTGCAGGAGAATCTTTGTCTTTTTTTACTTAAAATCACGCTGATTTTTCCTCTTATCCCATACGAAAATAAAAAAAAATTGACATAAGTACACACTTGTACGTTCGTGTGAAAAATAATATTGTTTGAGTCAACTTCGCAACCTTGGAATTGAGTTACGCTCCTTCGTGCGAGAAATGTTATCTACCCTTATCTACTCTGTCCGTTATCTACTCTGTCCGTTATTTACTATGTCCCTTATCTACTCTGTCCCTTATCTACTCTGTATTCTGCCGTGCTAAGGCAAAACGCCGTATAAACCTTCAGGCGTTGCCAAATTTCCCTCGAAAAATCACTAATTTTGAAGATCATTTGTGAAAATTTTTCTTTCGATTTCTCAAGAAATTTAGTTTGCAATTTGATTGGAAATATCTGAAAATTTCAAGGAAAAATATTGATAACTTTCTTAAAAAATGAATATTTTCCGAAAGGAAATTGGGCGACTCTCAAATGTTCATACAGCGTTCTTCCTTAGCTCCGCAGCACTATAAGCACGCGTTTAGCACTATTTTAGCATTTGTTATATTTTAATCATTATTCAGTCGAAAAAAATGTCATGTGTCGTGTCTACAAAAATTTGACGAGCGAGAATACCCGATAAAAGGGCTAGCGTAATTTGCATCGCATAAACCAGCGGAAGTATAATCGGGAAAACAAGAGGATAGTTAAGTTGTTCTATGATTTGACAAAATTAAGGGTAATTAGGGCCTGACTCAAAATTTGCAATATCTACAATAAATTTTCTTTCGTTTTGTGTATTTTCGCAGCAAAAAATCACTGGATCTTCGGTGAGGATTGATTTCCGAAGTTAAACCGCTGAATTTTATTCAAGGTTCAAAAAATTGTCCTGTTCATGATGCTCCATCAAAGGCATTCTTATCCCTCCTGTATTCACCTAACCCTGGTAAAAATTGGCGATAAGAGCTGCGTTTCAAAATACTATGGGAATTCTTATAGCCGGCTAAAGAAGGCTACAGAAAATCATATAGGTGGCTGTAGAATGCGGAGAAAATCATACGGCCGGGCTATACGAAGCGATAAAAAAGTATACAGCCTGGCTATAGTTCCTATCGTCGGGCTTTACACTTTATCGCCTGGCTGTTGATTTTTCGCCATCGATTATAAAAGGCTTTAAGAAATTGTGTAGAAATTTGTGTGCTTTGGAAATCATTAAGTTTGATACGGAACCACCTTAATATTTACAAAACACTCATTATATTTCCCTTTAATACATATTTTTTTTCATCAATTAAAATGAGAATAATCCATATAGGATGTGCTAACATTTCAAAATCATGAGTTAAATAACGCTGACTCCGCCAGATTAAATATTAGAGACTAACACAAAGCGGAGCGGCGACGCACTGGCGCCTACAAACCTAACAGGGATACTTCACGCATTGCGCAACGAGTGAAGTATCCCTGTTAGGTTTGTAGGCGCCAATGCGTGTTTCGCGCTGGCTGCCCGCCTGCCGCCTCCATTGAATACTTCATGCCGTTTATGCAGGGTCGGACTGGCTCGCATCTGAGGGCGTAGACCCTTGGCTGGTTAAAGGGGCGTAATGTGATATTTCCTGGTAGGGCATTCTCTACATGGTAAGGGGTTCAGAAAATTTGTGCAAATCAGCATAAGTTTACGCTATTTTCAGGTCCAAAGTTTATTGATCGCACGGAGTAAAAAGTGCAAAATTGAACGTGAAGCACAGCATTGAGAGCTCACGCTTCGCGTCATCGCGCCTTCAATTTTTTAGATGCGGCATGGACGTCCATCAAGTACGAATAGTTGTATCTCTGCGCCGTCGTTAACGCGCATCCTTTCCCTCGCTTTATCTCCATATTGTGTTCGTTTGCGTTTGTCTTATTTGTAATGTTGCTTCAAACTAGAGCAGAGCATTGCGAGTTCACGACTCACGGCATCGCGTCTTACACTTTTCATCTGCAATGTGAACATCCATCTTGCGCAAATAGTTGTATCGCGTTTACATTTTA
The DNA here is from genome assembly GCF_918797505.1 of Bemisia tabaci. NCBI lineage: Eukaryota > Metazoa > Arthropoda > Insecta > Hemiptera > Aleyrodidae > Bemisia > Bemisia tabaci. The sequence goes on along the minus strand of NC_092801.1, from coordinate 1,707,598 downwards.
GACGTTTCTTATTTTTGAATTTCGAGATAAGTTAAGATCAAGTTTGCCAGAGCTATGCTATAGTATGTCCAAATCAATAGTCATTTGAAAAGGAGGAAATATGTTTAAAGGTATAAATATGTCTAAAAATCGAACCGAACATCGCTTCTAAGGGAGTTACACATAGCGAATGAATGAGGGGGATGATAAAGCGCCTATATGTCAAGAAGGTGAAAATTTCACAGAAAATTGTTTACGCCTCAGAAAGTAGTTCTTGGACCTCTGTTCCCCATTATCATGCGTTAAAGCACCCTTCTTTACTCCTAACCCTCTCTTCTTCCGTTCATTTAAGAAATTTTTCTCACATATTCTCGGTCGTAATTTTTTCTTCTTATTTTGCTGTCTGTGAGAGGGGCGCGTTTTCGGCGCGCAAAGGGGGCGTATCTGCCAATGGCAGATCGGCCTTATGGCCGGTCCAAGCAGCCTGCGTTCATGGTTTCGTCGGTCTATTTTAACGTCGCTTACGATTTTTGTCCACACGGCTTACGAAAGTTCCGCGATGTGCTCAGGTCCCTTCTATCACATATACTCAAAGTGTGTATTCTGTTGTCCGACAGGATGGTGGAAACAGCGACGGAGACCTCTTGCAAGAGCCGGACGTCGAGTCCCGCGATGGACGAGCCTCCGAGGAAGGACATGGACCCGAAGAACACAAACCTGCAGAAGGACGACTACATGGACTTCGAGGACGACATCAACGACCTGGTCCGCTCGATGCCGATCCGCCGAGCGGAGGACCGACCCCAAACCGAGATCGTCTGGATCCCGAACGCCCTCGGATTCCTAGCGCTCTACGTGGCGAGTCTCTACACGATCTACCTCTTCTTCTTCGACTCCAAGTGGCCCACGAAAGCCTGGAGTAAGTGCCATTGCGACTCCCTCCCGCGCGAGACCCCGCTCAGCGCCGTCGTCGAGAAGGGGATCGTCGACTTCCTGCGCTTCGTCTGGTCCAACAAGACTTTCGTTCTCATGATCGTGTCCGCGGGGTGGTCCCTCTTGAGGATGGCCAACGTCCCCGCGATAAGGCAGTTGTTGGCCGGGTTCCGCGTCCTTTTTGTTGCTTTGATGGACGGATAGAATCTAGGATAGATCCTAGAGCCAGAGGATATTTGGACCGCGTTAAACAGGAAGGAACCAAGCCACATCAGCTATTGCCAAATTTAATTGGGCAATTTAATTTTTTACAAAAAAACGATGTGCACGATATCATGACCAAGCAATTGGTATGGTATGGGCATGTGCAGAGAATGGCTGATACCAGGTTGCCGAAGAAGGTGTTGGAGTGAAATCCCCCAGGAAGGCGACGGAGAGGACGTCCAGCCAAACGGTGGGTAGAGGGCATCCATGAAGAGATAGAGAGATGCCAGCTTCCGGAGGATCTCTGCCATGACAGATTCCTGTGGAGAATAGGCGTCGCAGAGCGCCCAAGCGCGCCGTAAAAGCGGCTCATACATACATACAAAAAAACGGTTGTGCGGATTTTTGTGTAAATTTCACTGAAAATTCTCCATGGTGCGAAGCAAATCCCTTAAAATTTTCAAAGATATCCGAACAACCGTTCTCTCGTAAAACATTTAATTTCCCAGTTAAACTTGGCAATAGCTGATGTGGCTTGGTTCCTTTCTGTTAAACTCGGTCCATTTGAATCAATGAGAACGATAACACACAGACTCGAAAAAATGAAAATAATGAAGACCAGTGGCGTGGCGTGCTTTGCGATACATCGATTGACCCACCATTTAAACCTATAGGACAGGATCAACATACAGGGTGTTCGCAACGAACACCTTAATGATCGATTCTTTACCACAGCTTCAAATGGGGAACTATCGATAATCGATCATTCACGCCACGCCACTGATGAGGACACACACAAAACTGCACAGGAGGAAAATAATTTAGTCTAAGAAAAAATTAATGGTGCCGAAGGACAGATACTTATGGACACTTTTTTTTCCCTGCTGGTTTTATGGCTTCGTGTCTAGCACCTTCAGCCAACTTTGGACTATGTTCATTGTCCATAGACATCGAGGGATTTAGGCACATCCATGCTCCAGGCTTCAAATTTTTCAAATTTTCAGGGATTAGGGCCGAGGAGAATCTGTTTCAGCAGATCTACTCGTCAATTCTGTGAAAATTAGACGCCACCACCGGGATTCGAACCCGGGACGTATTGACCTAAAGTCAGACGCGCTGACCACCAGGCCAACCGGCCGGCTTATGGACACTTCAAAGGTCCAAATTGGAACGGACATGCTAACTTCAATGACCTTTATGAAATTGACGGTCTTTAATGGAAATCGAGGATTATTGAGTTACGTAGTTGGTGTATTTTCGTTCTCACTGATTCATTTAGTGCCTAAGTCGTGACACAAGTTTTGACAATTTCAATCTGCACTGACAAAGATAGTTGGGTAGTTATTGAATTGGACGTATTTCTACTGACGGAACTATGTGCATTAAGACGTGAGCCCTGTTATGCATATATTCTTATGGGTCTCAGGACTCATGTCTCATTGCACATAGTTCCGTTTGGCAGAAATACGTTCAATTGAAGATATTGATCTAAGTCCCCAAAACTTGTGTCACGAGTTTGTCCCTGAATGTTGTGGGGCTCTTGGACTATAAGCAAATGTGATGAAAACATGAACACAAAATTTTCCTTGATTAAAATTTGGACCGCGTTAAGCAGGAAGGAACCAAGCCACGTCAGCTATTGCTTTTAATTGGGCAATTTAGTATTTTACCTGAAAACGGTTGTGCGGATTTTTGTGCAAATTTTAGTGAATTTTCTGCATAATACGAAGCAAATTCTTCAAAATGTTCAAAGGATTCCGCATAAGCGTTCTCTTGTGGAAAAAATTAAATTGCCCGGTCAAATTTGGCAATTGCTGATGTGGCTTGGTTCCCATCTGCTAAACGCGGTCCATTTAATGGACCCCTAGGCAACATGTGAACTCCAGCACTGTGAAAAAATTAAAATCTCATTTCAAATTAAATTTTCAAATTAAAATTCATTAAAATTTCACGCAGAACACGAATAGTACAACGAAAATTATCGGAAGTATCTCCTAACCGTCATTATTTTGGTTTTTCGATGCATGCATTCTACGCATTAAGATCAAAAGGAACTATAACTATTCCACTGTGAGCTCTGAGGTCTAGAAGAATACACGCTAGTCAGGGCTCACGTCGCAGTAAATAGAGTTCCCTTTGATTGTAGAGCTCTTGCAGGTGTCAGGAATTTGCGATTTATGTAATTTATCCTACGTAAAATTTCTCGAGAAGCACTGGTGCCGATGGTTTTCTCTGAAATCATCTTCAAAGCTCAAAAAAAAAAAAAAAAAAAAAACTTCTCCAAGTTGAGGCCGTAATGAAAGAGTTATCCCACGCTACCCTCGGAGTCCACCTTTATATCAAGGCAAACTCTCTATGCAAAGATAGGGAGCAAGTACATTAGCAAGGTTGCCGTGTTTTCCTTTTTGGAGTGCACAAACAAAGTGGCAACCCTGTTCATGTATTTGCTCCCTATCTTTGCATAGAGAGTTTGTCTTGATATATGGTGGACTCAGAGAGTAACGTGGGATATCTCTTCCATTTCGGCCTCAACTTTGAGAGTTTATTTACGGTTTCAAGATGATTTCAGAGAAAACCAGTGGCACCATTGTGTTCCTTGCGAAATTTGAGATACATAAAAAAAGATCCCTTTGCTCCTTTATTGCGCTTTATGAATAAATTTATCAGTTTGAAATGGTGGTCGTTTTAGTTCCTTTCTTCTTGGATTTAATTTAAGCAAAATGTAATGAAAACATGAAAATGAATGTGGAACATTGAAGTTATAGTAAGATGATACCTGGTGCGTAATGACAGCAAGGAAAGAATAGAGAGAGAGATAGGAAGCTCTTTAGAAGTTTTCAATTTCATCGGGAGGCAATGCACGGATGAACATACGGAGAAAAAAACGAAACCTAAACTTAGATATTTCAAAAGACCCGTTTTAAAAAAATAAAAAATGAAAACTTTGTTTCCTGCCAAAACTACAAATAGTTACCTGCTTACACGACGATGAATGAACGCAATTGTGTCTCTGTTTGATACCGCGACTAGGCTCATTTAGTTACTTTTAGAAAAATTTCAATATTTCTATGGTTTCTGATGATATTAAAAGAAATCAACCCTCTCATCTCCTAAAGTTACATGGCTCACCTTGGATCTACATGCTATCCTTTTCCAAATGATGAAACCTCTTGAATTCATCAAATTATTTCTTAAAACAATAATCTGGAAATTCTTTGTCAAAACGAATCATTTTATTTCTTATGACATTAAATATATTTTGAGGAAATTCATTCTAACTGAATTTGAAGTTCATCGAATTAAAATTTAGATAATCAGATTTCATTCAGCTTAATTTTTGAGAAGGGATTAGAAGAGATTATGAGACATGTTTGACAACCTGCTACGGCACCTGCTGTTATGGTAGGTTTAATTTTAAATCGTATTTATGACATTTACAGCCAGTTCAATTGGCGGGCTAGTTGTTAAAATTGATAGGCAAAGCTATAGACAAAAATGACACAGGAACTAGGAGGTATAGAGCGATCCCCTAGGTTGAAATGGGTAGTTCTTGTAGACTAAGGGAGAAAATTATGGACCAATAATCGGGTCTCCCGTTGGTTGTCGTTAGTAGGTCTCTTACCTACCTCCTTCGTTCAGCGCAACCACCGGCTTCCACCAATTGGATTCCTCCATATACTTTTTTTCTTGTCCATCACTTTGTCTACCAATTTCAAGAATCAGCCCGCAGATCATTAAGTTACATTAAGCTCGAACGGAGTAAAAGAGGTTCAAAGGTCATTCCTTTTAAAAGTCGGGAATGGACCGAGTTTATCAGAAAGGAGCCAGGTCACATCAGCTATTTTTAATTGGGCAATTTCATTTTTTACAAGAGACAAAGTGCAGATTCCTTCGAAAATTTTAGGGAATCAGCTTTGTACTGTGCAGAAAATTCACTAAAATTTGTATAAAAATCCGCACAACCGTCCTTGCGTAAAAAATTGGATTGCCCAATTGAATTTGGCAATAGCTGATGTGACTTGGTTCCTTCCTAGGTACTTAACGCGGTCCAAATAAAGCTCAAAACCTATTTTTATATTAAAAAATTTAGTCTTGACTTTGAGTTTTCGATAGGAAAAAATATGGAGCTTGTTAAGCTGAGAACTACTCCTTACTCATTTCTCTTGAAATGTGACTTTGTTCTACTATGAGAAATTCAGTCCATTTAGATGTGAAAGCTTTGGATGAGATGGCAAGTCTATTGATAGGACCCTATTTGATTTACAGTGATTCTATTGATGGCATTTGCTGGACTGGTGACAACCATGGGTTCCCACAGACTGTTTACTCATCGAAGCTACAAGGCTGTTCCCGGGCTCAGGGCGTTCCTAGTATTCAGCCAAGTTCTTACCGCACAAGTATGTTCTACTATATTCTCCTATACAGTTTCCTCCTGAAAGTCTTTGTACACGTCGCAACAAAGTAGTAAAATCAGGAATTTTGTCAAATGCCTAGGCCAACAGTCGAATATTACACGAGGGCTGAAATTCTGATTCATTTTCTCATTTTGGACAAAATAATTCATTGCTCATGTAAGAAAGAATTCTCTGTAAAAATGTGCATGACATAAAAAAAAAATTCAACGATTTTTAGCACTAGAGATCTCTTCGGAAAAATTTGATTTTCAAAAGAAATGTTTAACATTTGGCGAAGAGGTGAATTTTACCTTGATTCAATGATAGGAAGAATTTTCAGGCGTAAGCTTGTATTGCTGACGTAAATCACACTTTGACGATGAAACAGCAAAAAAACAGGATTGCCACAGAATTTAGAAAATGAAATTCCCTGACATTTCTCTGACATTTTCCTGATTGCCCTGACACATTTTGGTGATATTTCCTGACAATTGAAAATGTGACAGATGGCTAAGAAGGCATAATTATAAAATACGTAGTTTTCAGGCAAAATTTCTTGTTAAAAATCTCAAACCCATTCTAGGAAGAAAATGAAGGCGATTTAAAACATTTTCCCTGACATTTTCGTCATTTTCCCTATCATTTCCCGGTTTTCCCTTACCTTCTAAAATTCCCTGACATTTCCCGGTTTTCCTGACTGTGGCAACCCTGAAAAATGCGTAACTCGGTTGCGGGGTTTCGAAATCTCCGCTATAATTTTATTCTTTTAAAAAAGGAGACCAAACCAACACCATGGCTTGAGGTAATCTTAGAATATTCTTCATAAACAGAAGAAAAATCACTGAAATTTTCAACAAGTTACGTCGAGAAATTTTCATGAAAAAAATAAAGTATGACAGGAAGTCTGCGACGCCAGAAACCGAGATATGCATCAGTGGCGTGGCGTGCTTTGCGATACATCAATCGATCTGTCATTTAAACCTATGGAAAATGATCAATATGTAGGGTGTAGGTGCCGAGCGAACACCTTAATAATCGATTCTTTCCATCGTTTCAAAATGGGGAAATATCGATAATCGATCACTCATGCCTCGCCACTGATGTGCATTTCTGCCGTTTCACCATCGACTTAACGAGGTTGTAGGGATGCTTAAGATTGTAGGGTGAATGAAGTTCATTCAATTAGTCGATTATGTAAAATGCGTACTTCGAAGTTTGAATAGTGGTATCATTCAGTTTCGCGTTCAAACAATCAGTCTGCACTCCAGTAATCCAATCTCGATGAATGTGGGTGATCAAAAGGCCTCATTAAATGAAGAATTGACATGAGTGAATCAGTGATGTAGGGCTAATATTTCATCCATCCTGTTTTCTTCAACTGTTTGCAAATTTTCAAAAGTAACGATTCACTTTAAGAGTGCCTTCATCTCGAGCGGTCTTTAACTCATTTAGACAACTTCTGAAAGAGATTATTGATCTTTAAAGATCAAAAGAAAATTTCAAAAAATTACCACTGAAAACAAAGGGATGCGTGAAGTTTTCTGCAAATTAAGTTCTTATTTTCTAATTCCCCTCACCCACTTATTATGCCATTGAACTTCCTCTATCATCATTTTATGATGGCGACAACACAGATTTTACGCTCCTTGCTTCAGAAAGTACACCACGCAAGACAAAGAACAGGGATGTAAAAGAGCCTCCCCAAAAAAGGGCCTTTTTTGGCCCCTTTTGTGAAACTCGGGGATTTCATTCAAATGTGGCCTAAACGAAACCTTATGATGACCCAAGACTCCAGTAAAAATTTTAGCTTGAGTATACGTCTGGTTTCGGAGATACAACGTTGCAAAGTTTGCATATTTAAGCTTTAAAAATCTTCATATTTTCAAATATTATCTTCCTAAAACTAACATGAGAGTGAACTTTACAATACTGAAACAAAGCGTAAATGAAGCATAATGATAAAGCAAGTCTCCAGTAAAAGTTTCAGCTTATGTATGACCCCTGTTTAGGTAGTGCAACGTTGCAAAGTTTACCTTTCTGAGCTTTAAAAATACTCATATTTTTGAGTTTCTTATTTAAAAACCAATTTTAGTGAATGTCCAATTGTATTTTGTGGCACGAAATTAACCCCTAGTGGTACTCGTGGATGCATAGTGCATTGATGTAAGGCTACAATAATTTCAAGTAACACAGCGTTGCAAAGTTTACATCTTATACCTCTGAACATGTCTTTTCTATTGTTTTTTTATTAAAAAAAAACTTCGATCAAACATGTCTCGGTATTTTAAAGCAAAATGTTAGGACTCTAGTTAGAACTAGATGACAATTGGTATAAAAAATTACACTGTTGCCTATTTTTTTGTTTTCCTTCAACATTTATACATAAAATAATTTTAAAATTAGGATACTTCCAAAAATAATAATCTGATTTCAAAATCAAATTCAAGAGACTTTGTCATGCTTAATGGAATACTCATCATCAGCGTTTCTTTCAAAATCCAACAAATTCTGCCTCGCCATAGTTGCCAATTCGACCTTTTGTTAAGAAAAATTAAAAAATAAACATAGAATACGGAATATTTCGAGTTTTTTTAAGTATAAATTAATCTTGATCTAGAGAATACATTTATTACGCCTTGAAAAAATAATGCGTTCATCCATTGCATCCGTTCTTGTTCCTTTAGTGTTCATTTAATCATTTATTTGTTTTTTCTTTTTTTTTCTTAATGTTAAAGTTTAAGATTAGCGACAGTGTCAAGAGTGTCAAGACATTGTCCATAGATTTGCAGGCAGAACTTGTACCGATGTGTGATAAATTCATGCAAAAAAAAAAATAAATATAAAAAATGAAAAAAAAATGAAGAAAAAAATAAAAAAAATTATAATTGTTATTTAAAAAATGTAAAAACATTAAACATGTAAAAAAATAAAATAAATAAAATAAAAATTAAAAAAGTAAAGCAAAGTTATAAAAAACAAAAATCAAATATCAATTCTTAGAGGATTCCTTATTTTAATTTCTCATTTATTTATCGTTTTAAAAGAAGTATTAATAAACTTGATCATAGTATTTTTGCCAATACCAATTGTCACTCGGAACTGACATCAACCCTCGATATTTTGCCTTGATATCAGGTATTACATTCATAGACGTCATCTTTAACTACCATAAATAATAATTTCAAGAGTTTAACGTTGTTAGCTTGGCAACGCTGTACCACCACCAATCAAAGTATCCCTGTTTATTCGAACATACATCTACAAATGACACGTGGGTAGATTTTACTCCTCAAATTCGAAAACAAGATCCACGAAAATCGCTCTTTAAACGCGGAACTTCAAAATATAAACATTTTTAAAGCTCAAATAAATAAACTTTGCAACGCTGTATCATTGAATCTGTGCTTACGCTCGCGGTAAGGCCTATATGGAAGACGTATCTTATTATAAAATTACACCTAAACCCCATAAACATATATTTTGGTGATCAGTAAGTTCGTCTTTTTATAAAAAAACTAACCAAAATGAGCATTTTTTATAGGTCTTTGGTGTCAACTTTGCAACGTTGTATCAAGAGAATTAGCAGTATTATTGTATCAATAGATGTATGCATTCAATAATAAGACTAACTGTTGGTTAAATGTCACAAAATATCATAAAATGTCCGATGGAGGTGTTTTCGAAAATAAGATACTTGAAAATATGCGAATTTTTAAAGCTTAAATATGCAAACTTTGCAACGCTGTATCTCGGAAACTAGACGTATACTCAAGCTAAAATTTTTACTGGAGGCTTGTCTCACCATAAGGTTTCATTTCAGCCACATACGAATGAAATCCCCGAGTTTCAAAAAAGGGGCCACTTTTTGGGAGGCTCTTTCTACGATCCTACGATCCCAGAATTGCCAAGTCCCGTGTACTTCAGTCGGAAATGGTGTAAGCACAGCGCAGTAGGCAAGACACCGTGTAGAGGAATCACGAATTTTGACGAGTAAAGTGCGCACCGTGGTGTTCGCGCAATGCTTGAAGTATCCATGCAATCTTGCAGGCGCGGACATGCGTTTAGTGCGGACTACGTTTAGTGCGATCATTTAAACTCGCGCAGTCAGCGTTTATAAACTTGTAATTTTGAAGTTTTTGCCCAGGTACACTCTGTATGGAGTTTTGGACCATTGTAATTTAAGATGACGAAAAATTAAAAAACTACTAACATCCAGCTCATTTTTAGCGCGTGACAATTGAATCAGTGAGAACGAAAACACTCCAATTCGAAAAAAATGAAAATAATCAAGACACACGCAAAACTGCACAGTAGTTGAAGAAGTTAATTGGCACACGAAAAAGATTTTTGGCGCCGAAAGACAAGTACTTAGGGACACTTTAAAGGTTCAAGTTGAAACAGGTGCGTTGATTTCAATGACTTTTAGGAAAACTAACTCTCTTTGATGAAACTTGAGCATTTATGAGTTGAGTTGTTGTGTTTTCGTTCTCACCGATTCAATTCATTTTGTAGGTAGTGACAGTAAGTACCTTTCGCGATCGTTGCAACCCCCTCCCAGTAATCCGTTGCGTGACTTGCAACTGAGCTATCTTTTGGGGTGTTTTCAGAACTGCCTGTGGGTGTGGGTGCGGGACCACCGGCAGCACCACAAGTACAGCGACACGGACGCCGACCCGCACAACGCCAGCCGCGGGTTCTTCTTCTCCCACGTCGGCTGGCTCATGGTCCGCAAACACCCCGACGTCATCGCCAAAGGGAAACTCGTCGACATGTCCGACATGAACGCAGACCCGCTCGTCATGTTCCAGAAAAAGTGAGTACACTCCTCCCAGTGGCGAGGCGTACTTTGCGATGTATCGATTGATGTCATTTAAACCCATGAAAAAGGATCTGTATACAGGGTGTTCGCAGCGAACACCTTATAAATCGATTCTTTGCCACAGCTTCAAATGAGGAAATATCGAAAATCGATCATGCATGCCCCGCCCCTATCTCCTGCTCTCGCCTGTGCGATCGGAGCAGGAGTAGCCGTTTTGTAAAAACCGTGGTGACTCCAGAGATTATGTTGCGAGAAAATGGGCCCAGTATCGTCTGAGCGGAAAATTAGATCGAGCGAATCCTCTATTCTCCTTAAAATTATAAATAAATCATCCAATTAACACGCATAAACAAGGGGGGAAAACGGAAAACGAGGCTAAAAATACACAACAAAACACCGAAACGTTTCGGCTCAGAACTTAACCATTTTTAGTCGGAGAAAAATGTAAGTGAAAAATAAAAAAAATTAAAAAATACCTGCAAACTACATCATGGTGCCCGAGATTCAAGAATAACAGGTGTTCCGTGTTGTTCTCGAATCTCGGCCCTCATCATGTGGGTTATAAGTTTTTTCGATTTCTTATTTCATTTTTGACTTATTTCTCAGACAGAGAATGGCTCGGTTCTGAGCGGAAACGTCTCGGTGTATTATTGTGTATTTTTAGCCATCTTGCAAGTTCCTCCTTTTATTTCCTTTCAATTTTCGGTCAATAATCGCCACTTCATATCTGTTTCCAGGTACTACAAATCCTTGTTCACCCTCCTGGCAGTGATAATACCTACAGCAATTCCATACTACCTGTGGGGCGAAGATCTGATGACGTCATTCATGATGTCGAGCTTAGGTCGAATTCACATCACAAATAACCTGGTTTGGCTAGTGAACAGCTGGGCCCATATTATTGGGACAAGACCGTACTCAGGGTAAGCGTCAATACATGCTGTAAATGGTCGCGATTTTTTAGTGACTGAAATTGCGCACAGCCATTAAAATGATCGGAATCTTTAAGTCAGTCCTTTTTAGCAACTTGATGGAGCACTTCGATGTTTTGTTTCGAATTAACTGCCCGACTCGAAAACTTAGAAAAATGTGTTTTATTTGAGAAAAGTCGTTTTAAGGTCATTCGCATCTTGTATTTATTATTCTTTTCAAAAAATGTTGTTTCCGAATTTCAAATTGACAGGATAAGTAATTTGTTTTTTCGTTCCGAAAAAACCAAACTCCGAAGTTTGAAAACGCCCATATACTCACCGTGCCATAAAAAGACGGCAAGTCTCATTTTGGCAAAGGGATTCTTTCTGGGAGCTGAATATCGTTTTCCGTGGCTCTGAAAAAAATAGATTGCATGAGAACACTATTATGAAAGACTTATGAGGCAGCAAGAATAAGGGTTCGAAGACGGAGGACAAAATATTGAGTTACCCCGTTGTAGACGGAGTTGAGAAAATATGACTTTAAGTCGCAAGTTAAGACATAATTATAACAAATACAATGTAAATCGTCGAAAATTAGTGTAATCGTAGAAATGGACCACTAGACAAGGTGCGAAATAAAGCATTATGATTCATGTTATCTTTTCAAAATTTCACGTGGAACACACTTTGCAAAGCAAAAATTATTGAATGCAATTCCCAAACAAGATATTGACTTTTATCGATGCATAAATTCAAACTGAAAAATAGTCTTCGCGGTGTGAAACACCTCAAAAAAGTTAGAAAAAATAATGTGAGATCAGCTCTTTAAGGGTGGTTTCAGGATAACTGGTATAGTTTTGTCCTCGTAACAGACAACACATTTTTCGGACATATTTTTAGTAGAAATGATGATCACTCGATTTTTTTCGAATTAATCTTCGGAGGATTACGTATTACATATATAACGCTTTCTGATGATTTA